>NC_136518.1:72378504-72666004 GCF_053919585.1 Euprymna scolopes | reverse complement strand
GGTCTGAGAAGGCTAGCATGTTTGCCAGTCGGTTTGCCTCCATCTCCACACTGGACCCTGCTAACCACCCACTCCCAAACTTTCCTTTGCGGACAGACGCCACGCTAGACGATCTGAAAATCACCTCTGCTCAGGTGCATGCTATCATAAAAAATCTTGACACTTCAAAAACATGTGGACCTGATCGCATTCCGGCTGTGCTATTAAAAAAGTGCTCTGCCGAAGTAGCTCCGGTTCTCTCAAAACTTTACAACAAATGCCTTAATGAATCTTGCTTTCCTGCCTGCTGGAAAACTGCTTCTGTGGTACCAGTTTTCAAGAATTCTGGCGAAAGAACTGGCCCAGTAAATTACCGCCCCATTAGCCTCCTACCACTTTTCGCCAAAATATTTGAGTCCATAATTAACCAAGCTCTAGTCTATCACCTTAGAGATGCTAAACTTCTAACCGGCCAACAATATGGATTTAGGCAAGCCGTTTCACAGCAGACATCCTAACTGTAATCTCTGAGCGTATATACCATTCACTTGACAAAGCAGGGGAGGGTAGAGCGGTAGCTCTAGATATATCTAAGGCTTTTGACAGGGTATGGCATGAAGGTCTTTTCAGGAAAATCAGATCATACGGTATCACTGGAAGAATACTAAACATAATTAAATCTTTCTTAGATAAGAGAAAAATCCAGGTTGTCCTCGACGGTCGTACATCTAAACAATATGATATAAATGCGGGAGTGCCTCAGGGGCCTATCCTTGGACCTCTATTGTTCCTGATATTCATAAATGACCTCCCTGACAAAATTGTCTGTGAGATGGGTATATATGCTGATGACACCACACTCTATAACAGACACGATAGGAAAACAAATGAACACATATCTAGAGAAATGCCAGAAACACTAGAGGGCGACCTCCAATCTGCAGTGGTATGGGGACAAAAATGGATGGTCACATTCAATGCTGCCAAGACTAAACTTGTTTCCTTCAATGACTACAAGAAACCTTCTCTACCACCAATAGCAATGGCCAAATACTCTTTATCTGAAAGTTGGAAAATTACATTGAGAGTATTGCCAGGACCGCTGCGAAAAAGGTAGGTTCTCTCTACCGTGCTAGAAAGCTACTAACGCCCGAAAGTATCCTGTACCTCTATAATGCCACCATTCGCCCATGTATGGAATATTGTTGTCATATTTTGGCTGGTGCATCTGATACTAGTCTCTCACTCCTAGACAAGATTCAAAAGAGAGTCGCCAACCTAATAGGTCCTGAACTGTTATCTAAGCTTCAGCCTCTGTCCCATCGACGAAATGTAGCATCCCTATGCCTGTTCTACAAGTACTTTAACGGTGAATGCTCCGACGAACTGCAAGCACTTGTACCCCCTTTACGTAAATACCCCCGACAAACCCGACAAGCAGCAAAATCCCACCTCTTCACAGTTGAGAACACTAGATGTGAGAGAGCCTTCTACTCACTTCTACTCCAGTAGTTTCTTCCCCAGAACCGCTAGACTTTGGAATTCCCTTCCATGTTCCTGCTTCCCAAACTAAGTTCAAGTGCAACATGAACCGACATCTTGCTGCCCAACTCCCCACATAGTACCCCTGTAGCTTATGTCCCAGACAGTAGACCCCTACATCAAAGTGGCAATGTGCCTTGTTTGGGGTGAAAATGTAATTTTGAAAAAATCCTTATCTTATAAATACAATTCTGGTAAATTAAAAAAAATATATCCATTTTGAATTTGGAGACAGGGAAAAATCTCACAGGTAAGAAAGACATTTTTTATAACATGAATATGTTAGCCAAATTAATCATGAGTAGGTAACTATATCGAATATCTGAAAAGTTTTTGTTTTTGTGAGTAAGGGACGTGGTGTTTGATCAACACTGCTGAGGAGCCATGATTTAATATATTGTTTTGTTTTTAAATTCCCGAAACAGTGTTTAGAGGTAAAAAAACTGATGATTTCTTAAATTAGCATTAGGACTATAGTGAATTCGAGAGAGAAAGTTGATGCATTGATTGCAGGTGATTAAATGACTTACTGGCTAAATAGTTTTCCAACAAATGATAAAACAATATAAAAATTAAATAAATTTTTTATATATTTTTTAAGACTTCCAACACTATATATATATATATATATATATATATATATATATATATATATATATATATATATATATATATATATATATATATATAATGAAATACATGTTTTGTTGCTATCAACCCATTTTTTCAAGTCTTGGTTTTTGTTAAAACAATATATGAATGCTCAATTATGAAATATGATAATTTTGTAGCTTACAGTTTAATTCATATATTTTTTGGCTTAAAATTTATTGGTATACGAACGATTACTGAATTATATAAACCCAGTATAATTCGGAATACTACAAATAAGACTATATATATATATATATATATATATATATATATATATATATATATATATATATATATATATAAAATAAAAAAATTACAATAAGTTTACCAAGCTAATCAAAATGGTAAACTTAAAATATATTATAAATATTAAAGAGTTAATATTTGCAAGTAAAGTAATCTCAGGACTATCCACTTATCTTGTGCTTCTTTTTTTTTAATTAAATGTTTTTAACTCTTTTTCAATATGCCTTTTAACATGTTTTATTAATCATTTGTTCATATATATATATATATATATATATATAAATAAATATATATATATATATATATATATATATATATATATATATATATATATAAAATATATATATATATATATATATTTGGCGTTTCATCCACTCTAGGATTCCTCAGGCTGAGGAATCCTAGAGTGGATGAAACGCCGAATATTCAGTGTAGCTTAACCGCCATATATATTTTATAAATTACTAACTAGCTCTACCTACGTATTGAGCACTTTTGAAGTAAATACTTAAAGTTTACGCATAAATATATATTTTCGTATATTAATTTTATGTGAGTAAATGAAGTAGTTATATATATATATATATATATATATATAACTACTTATACTACTAGTTATATAAACTTCAAAGACTATATATATATATATATATAACTACTTATACTACTAGTTATATATATATATATATATATATATATATATATATATATATATATATATAGTCTTTGAAGTTTTTAACCTTTAAAACTATACAAAAAATTACTTTTTATCATTCGTTAAAAAACCATCTAGTCAGTAAGTCATTTAATCACCTGCAATCACTGCATCAACTCTCTCGAATTTACTATAATACCATTTTTTTTCAAGGGATCATCAGTTGTTTACCATGAAACACTGTTTCGGGGATTTAAAAACAACATATATATATATAAATCCTTCTTGGGTAACTTATCTCTGGCTAGGTTTTAATTTATCCTTCTTTCTCTCAAATCTGTCCTTATCATTTCTTCACAAATTTTTGCTTGACCTTCTCTTGTCAACTGCACCTGCCACCTCAACTGCTCTACATATATTAACTACAATCCCTTCTTTGATGGGATTTTGCGACATAACCATTCTAATACACCGGTTCTTATTAAATTACCAAAGTTAAGCATTAATGAGCTTGATCAGTACTAGATGGGTGACCATTTGAGAATGCTGTCTTCTTATAATCGAGATATATATGCGATTGGGAACCACATATGAATTTTATATTCCCTATAAACTTCCTCCTTTGGGAGAAGCCGGCATTGCCCGTCAAGCGATAAATACCACACCAAGTATCGTTTCAATATACATTTATATAAGTATGTGCTTTATATATTTGGATATTTGTATATACAAAATTAACTCCTAAACTGTTTAACCGATCATTATGAACATAGCGTAAGTTTGGTATTTCTTTTGTTCAGCTCCAGGGGGTCGACTTTCCTTTTTGCTTTAGGAAGCAGTTACTTTATAGCTAATTATCTGAGTTGCCTTACATTTTTACGTTGACTTATCCTCCCAACCTTCTGGCCTTGTGTCACATCTTCCTACGGTAAATGCAAGCGAGTGTAATGGCTTCTGGACTATGCGATGGATGTCTTGAAAAAAAAACACTCTGTGGAAGAGTGGGGAGGCGCCTCTACATTCTACCTCTACTGTGGAAACCATCGATTGTCATGATTGATAGGAGCCTTTCCGGGAATCCAACATTCTAATATGTTGATCTAACATTCACAGGCAACATTGATTGGAATACGTGGAAGATATTGCTAAGTCTGCTACAAAGAAGATGGGTTCCCTCTACCGGGTTAGTAAACTTCTCACACCTGCCACATATATACTATCATATATCTATATAAAACTATCATTCGCACTATTCATGAAGTATTGTTGATGCATTTGGGCTGGTGAAACACCCACTGGTCTCTCTCCCTCTCCCTCCCTCTCTCTCTCTCTCTCTCTCTCTCTCTCTCTCTCTCTCTCTCTCTCTGTGTGTATCTCTCTCTCTCTCTCTTGAACAGGGTACAAAAAAGAGCATCTAACTTAATAGGGCATACACTCTCTATAAAACGCCAACACCTTGTCTCATCGTCACAAAATTGCATCCCTGTGCTTATTTTACAAGTGCTACAACAGAATGTGCTCCGGCGAACTTACCTCAATGTGAATACCTACACACCTCGACAAACCTGATTCGCAGTAAAATCCCATCCTTTTACTGTAGAGCAGGCATGTCAAACACGCGGCTCGCGTGCTGCATACGGTTCATCATAAACACACTTACGGCCTGCACAGATAATCTCCCTTTCTTCCATAACTCATTGGCAGGGGTTTGGTACGTTTCGGCAGAGTGGAAGTGGTAGGAGATAATTTTCAGTCAAGTCAAGTCTCATAAATAAAGATAACAAAACATCTAAGCTGTTGTATAGGTGGGTCATATTAAAGAGATAGGCTGTGGGCATTCATATTGATGAGGGGTGTTAGAGAAAGGAGGGACATTTATACATTTTTGGAGAGTTTCTTTTTAACACATATATTAGAGAGGAGGGAGGGTGTGATCCGTTCTTATAACACAGGAGGGGGACAGTCATTACTTATGATGGAGAGAGACATTACTTAGGATTGGGTTTATACAAAGTTCGTTAAAGATGATTACACATTACCTTCAATTTGGTAGAATGACGACACGAAGACGGCAGTTACAAAAATATGAGATGTTCTTTTATTCCATTTGACCGGTCGAAATGATGATGACATCCAGGATTTCAAAGTTGTTTCTACATGTTTAAAACTTTCTCCCTCGCTTCCATGTCAGCTCTGTCTCCTATCTTCGTCTCCAACTCTGTCTCTCATCTTCGGCTCTAGTTCCTATATTAAGAATTTATTTCTGCCATGACGTCATACGTGTGTCCAAAAACGTGATCGACCCACGTGGCCTGAATATGCGTGATTCGGCACGTTTCCAAACCATTTCTGCAGACAAAGAATTCTCACTCTTATTTTTTTCCTAGCCTATTTTTCAATATATTTAAATTACATTGTTCTTTAATTTCTAGCTGACCTTATTTTAATTCAGTTTTCATAAAAAGAATTGAACAATCAAAATTCCTTTTACAACAACATATCTAAACTATTTCATATGAAACTGAACAATACGAAATTCCTTTCTGAATCTATTTCTGAACCTTGCTTACAAGGTTCGAATCTCGATCTATCCAATGTTTTCTTACAAGAAAAGGGGAACCTTTTCATGTTACACAAGCTAAATAATAATTTAGTCTAAATATTTTGGGGGGTTTTATGGGTGCGCCTAACTACTAGAATTAACTAAAGTTTCCTCATACTAAGGTGTATTTTTCTCGTATTGATGCTACCGTACTTTAAACTGAGAGTTAGACAGTTATATTGAATTTTGAGGATTATCTCCCTTTTAAAATGCGATAAAAAATATGTTTTTAGAATCTGTCTCTATAAAAGAAAATGATTTTATTTAAAAATTTATGAAAAATTAAGTCTATTTAATTACAATTTCTTGTAAATTAACCATGAACCAAGCTATTGGTCATTACTTGAATTTGTCCATGTTTTTAAATTGAAAAAATAAATAAACAGCAAACATTTTTATTTAACGTGTTCAGTGTTTGCGGCCCTCATGACAATACGAATCAACTCCTATGGCCATTAGGGGGATTTTAAGTTTGACAGGCCTGCTGTTATTATTATTATTATTATTATTATTATTATTATTATTATTATTATTATTATTATTATTATTATTATTTTAAATGGTGTGCAAACTGGCGATACTAGGCACAAACTGAGGGTTAGGTGAGTTGATGGTCGGGGGTTATGAGGAATGATGCAATAACCCTGACCGAAATCGAACACGAAACAAGAAATATTACGTAGGCATGACTTCCTTAGATTTCAAAACCCGATACTATGACCACAAAAGTACATTCAAAAATAAAAAAAACACCGTACACTGCACGCCGACTCCAAAGTTCGCACCAGTAAACATTGTGGCACTATCGTCTCCCTCTCTTATGTTATTGATTCAATGTTTGTTTTTTAAATCTGGCATAAATAGAGCTTATATACAAAGTAAGGGGAGAGAGAAAAGAAAAAGAAGTTGAGATTATTATGAATATCGATATTTTGAGGGCACTTATCGATAATCAACCAAGCCCTCGGGCCGGATATCACCTGTTTATCATGCTTGATAAGAAATCTGGAGAAGGATGGGGAGGTTGATAGAAGAGAAGGGGGTGTAGGAGGCCTGTCAAGTGCTTCTGAGCAGCAAGTCCGTGCCTGAAAATCAACGGTGACAATATATGAAAGCCATGTTTGCAAGTTAAAGAGTTGAATAATTGCGATCGGTTGACAAGTGAGCCGCACCATATATAACACACTCAAAATGGCCGCGCAACGTCAATTGATGATTGGGTTCTGTCAGCAGTGACAAGGGGAATAACAGCTTTTCAGCTCCATTGGACTGGGCAAGAACGGCAGCTAATTGTTGTTAAAGTACCCTACATTCTCTCTCTCTCTCTCTCTCTCTCTCTCTCTCTCTCTCTCTCTCTCTCTCTCTCTTCCGGAATACCTTTATCTCTGCCAATTTAAATCTATTTATTTCTGTCCACCTCTGTCTATATATCTATCTATATCTTTCGGAATTTCCTTACTTCTTATTTCTCTCTACATCTCTTTCTCTCCTTCTCTCTCTCTCTCTCTCTCTCTCTCTCTTCTTTTATTTTGTCACATCATGGAGAACGACCACCATTTTAATTTTAACAAAGCAACTTTCCTTAAACACATACATAACAGATCCACACGACGTTTAATTGAGTCGGCTATAATCTCACATTCCAGCAATATAATTAAACAAAGAAAAGGTTTTTTCCACATTGCTCCCTATCTGTCGAAAATAATTATTAAAGAGAAAAATTTAGACACAGGTTAAACTAGAAATATATATATATTTTTAAAAAAAATCCATTCGTAATTTCACTTCATTTTATTATTTTTATTTTACTTATTTACTGTATTTTATTTTATCAGTGTCTATTTTTAGACCCCATTTTATCACCTCGTATTCTTATTTTTAGACGCCATCTACAGTTAAGTTACTACGCTATTTTATCCCAATTCGTAATCTCGTTTCATTTATTTATCTATCACGGTTATATTTCCAGGCGCAATCTTTTAAATCTCTACGATATTTTAACTTTTAAACGTAATCCACTACGCTAGTTTACTCTAATTTATTTTCTCTAATCATAAAATGTATATATGTATATAGACATCTAATTTACATGAGGAAAACACGCTGCTCTCCCCCATCATTATATATAGCCCCAAATCTTCCGACTCTCTCGTCAATGAACATCCCTCTTGAAAAAGCCCGCATAAATCGGGCGAAACGTTGCACCTCCATTTTATTTCATATATATATATATATATATATATATATAACTACTTCATTTACTCACATAAAATTAATATACAAAAGTATAGATTTATGCGTAAACTTTTTACTTCAAAAGTGCTCAATACGTAGGTAGAGCTAGTTAGTAATTTATAAAATATATATGGCGATTAAGCTACACTGAATATTCGGCGCTTCATCCACTATAGGATTCGTCCGGCTTATGCGCGAATTCTGTGGTTGTTTCTCGTTTTTATATACGTTGAGGATTTTAGTTAGCCAATCAGCTTTCTAGTATACACCGCGCCCCTTCCTATCAGCCAATGGGCATGCATTTTATCGATCTGTTTTAGAACTAGATTAGTGGTTTAAGGCAGACGATTTTCCTCTTTTCTTTCTTTTTTTTATATATATAAATATACATATGTGTACACACATACATGTACACATGCATATATATATATATATGTGTGTGTGTGTGTGTGTGTGTGTGTGTGTGTGTGTGTGTGTGTGTGTGTGTGTGTGTGTGTGTGTGATCGTTTAGTATCGGGTTTTGAAATCTAACAAAAAGCGTAGTTTATCAAGCAACAATATTTGCGAAAGAAAACCCGAATAACAAGAAATATTACGTAGGCATGACTTCCTTAGATTTCAAAACCCGATACTATGACCACAAAAGTACATTCAAAAATAAAAAAAAAACACCGTATAAAAACAACACTAGCGAATAAATACTGGGAACTCAAAGAAAGCAGACATTCGCCGGTAGTCGAATGGAAAATAATAAGACAAGCTACCACGTGCAGACATTTAGACGACCCATGTAAATTATGCCTTCATGAAAAATTTGCTATCCTGTACTTTAAAGAACCCCAAAATCTATTAAACTGTAGACGAGAAATAGCAAACAACTTTGTTCACAAAATAAAACTTACTCTAGGATAGCGATACAAAATAGCTTTAAAACTAGCAAAACAACAGAAAACAAACAAATAAATAAATTAAATTAACATGAATATACATAAACGATCATACATATATGCATATATATATATGTATGTATGTATGTGTACATGTATGTGTGTACACATATGTATATTTATATATATATATATAAAAAAGAAAGAAAGGAGGAAAATCGTCTGCATTAAACCACTAACCTAGTTCTAAAACAGATCCTTTGTTCGATAAAATGCATGCCCATTGGCTGATAGGAAGGGGCGCGGTGTATACTAGAAAGCTGATTGGCTAACTAAAATCCTCAATATATATAAAAACGAGAAACAACCACAGAATTCGCGCATAAGCCTGGCGAATTCTATAATGGATGAAACGCCCAATATTCAGTGTAGCTTAATCGCCATATATATTTTGTAAATTACTATACATATATATATATATATATATATATATATATATATATATATATATATATATATATATAAGGTGAATGTCTCGGAGTGCTCGCGTGAGAAGAATATCTCTAAGCCGATGTCACTTTTGCTTGTGTTTATGCATATTTAGTGCTGATGAATGCCCTTACTGATATAAACATAATAAAAAATATATATCCAGTAACCTCAAATCGAGAAGGCAGAAAGAAACTCCGCACAATGAAAAATTCTTTTTTAAATGTACAATTTAGAAAATTAATGAAACACAAATACAACAGGAACAGAATGAACTAATTCATATTTAGTAGCATAGCTCTTCTGCAATTTGAGAGTCTGCAATCTTTTGAGCATTCTCTGAATTAATCTGCGGCAATTCTTCGGTGAAAGGCTATCCCACTTCTCCTCAATTTTTGTCCAAAGTTCTTCCAGATTTCAAATTTTATCATTGCGTAGCTGTTGCTTGATGTAATGCCATACGTTTTCGATAGGATTGAGGTCTGGAGATTGTGCAGACCAATCCTAACATGGAATATTAAGCTCTCCAATGAACCTCTTGATATTGCCAGCTGTGTAAATGGGAGCATTATTCTGCATGAAGATGGAATTATCATCCAAATTCCGTCCAAAGTTGGGTAGAAAATGTTTAGTTAACATTTTAATGTACTTGGTCGAATTAATTCAGCCTTGCAAGCGAACTATAGGTTCTGGATCATTGGCACTAATAACGCCCCTAAAAAAAATGAACTTCCACCTTCTTGTCAGCGTTGAAACTGTGCATCTAGGATTAAATTCTTCGTTTTTCCTTCAACGGACGCACTGCCTACCATCACTGCGTAGCGTATTAAACTTGCTTTCGTCGCTAAAAATCACTTTCGACCAATATGAAGCGTCATGATCTCCATTATATCTAACGAAGTCCAGACGGCGTTTCCTGTTCTTTGCAGAAATCATTTCTTGCGTTTTGCAACACAGCCTCGCAAATTAAATTCCTTTAATCTGTTCTCAATTGTAGAAATAAGGCACTTTTAACAAGATCATATTGTTGGATTTGGAGAGCCGTTCCAAATCTGTTTCTGAGGCTGGGGATCTTGATAGCATTGTCTTCCCTGTAAGCAGTAACTCTAGGACGACCATATATAGGGCCACACGGCAGTGTTTTGGCGCTTTTACACAGTCTTTCGTATCGTTTTCTCATCACATTTCAATCTGCGGCCGATTTCTCGATTGGATAAACCAGAAAGGTGGTGATTAATGAGCTCCTGGCGATCACTAAGAGAAATCGAAACGTATGGACTAAATGTTACGTTGTATAATCTGGAGCAACTACAATTACGATTAGAGATGCTTTCTTGCATGAAAGGTGAATATTTCAAGCTGGTTTTAAGCTCATTTGTTGCTGCGGAGTTTCCTATTGCTTTCTCGATATGATATATAAATTAATATATTTCAATTAAAAGTCAAATATGAACATGCAAAATTATAGAGGAATAAAAGGCGAATCAAATGAGGTATAGGTTGTCTAAACAGTTACATTCAATTTAGCTTAAATCTGCGATTTTTGCAAAAAAAAATTACAAATGCGGATTTTATTTTTGGGGCCACGCTATATACAAATATCGGTAAAGGGCTGAAACAGTTGTACGCTAGTGTAGTAAATAAAACTAATTTTCATTGTGGAAAAAATGAGTGTTCGTTCCAAGTGAAGCCATGTATTATAAAAGTTTATATAGCTCTAGTATAGCACTATCGAGCTATTTTAATGTAATTTGTGTTATTAATGTTTATATTTGAATACAAAATTGGAAAATGCTTATTTCAATAGTACACGCACACGCACGCACACACACACACATACATTGTGTGTATTTAAGCAGCATTTTTTTATTCAGGCAGACATTGTTAAAAATAGCAGAAAGCTTCTGTTTAGTAATACCTTTTTTTATTTTTTTCAATGTTTCGTATTATCTTTTTTGTATATACATCGAACATATGGATGTACAGCCCAAGCATTTTTCTTCTCGAAATGTTCGTAGTTTTAACTTTTCGTGAAATCGGCTTAACATCATCAGGAATATGTGTTAGTATCGATAAGGAATTAGGAATTATGGGAAGATTTACTTAAATAGTCGTAAATGGGGTGATTTTAATTCAACGCGAGTGTTCGAAGTTGGTGACGATATCGTTGAGTCGGTGCTGCAGTTCTGTATTTTGTTCTTCAGTGACCCAGGGCTTGAGATTTTGTTCAAGTTCGCTGGTCTGTTTTCGAATTTTATCTTGGGCGATGGTAATTTGCCTTTTGATTAAGTTAAATCAGAACTCTTGGGTTGTGGTAACTTGTTTTGCTTGTGGGTCTTGTATAGAGTCATGTATAGAGCATATTCTTTTCATTGTTTTTTGACTCTCGAGTATATATCCGACACAGTTAGACACAATTAATCAACTCAGAACCACATCATTCTATATAAAAGCATATAAGATATTAACGGATACGCACTCGAGAGTCAAAACGATGAAAAGAATATGCTGTTGTCATAGCCCTAGTCATGTAGTTTGAATTGCGTGTATTTAGGCAGCATTTTTTCATGCAGGCAGATATTGTTAAAAATAACAAAAACTTCTATTTAGTGATACCTTTTTTATTTTTTCAATTTTTCGTATTATCTTTTTTGTATATACATCGAACGTATGGATGTGTGGTCCAAAGAATAAATAAATGTAAGAATTGAAGTTAGAATCTGTAGATTCAAAATAGATTGAAATATACATAGAAAAATATATTCAAATTGAGAATTTATCGTTTGAGACAAGGAATATATGGAAAATAATTATATTTATTTCCTTAATCCATGGATTTTCAATAATGGCCCATATCATCAGAGAAAATGAAATGAAATACAATTAGCATATATATATATATATATATATATATATATATATATATATATATATATATATATATATATATATATATATATTGGACGTAAGCAAATATTTATTTAGGATTTTATTTTACTTAGAAAACAATAACTGTTTTATAAGTAAAATAAAATAATAAATGGTAGATAGATAGATAGATAGATAGATAGATAGAGGGAGGGAGAGAGAGCGAAGGAGAGAAAGAGGTGGAATGAAAGAGAGAGAGAGAACGAGACAATGAAAGAGAGAGGGTGAAAGAGAAAGAGAGATGAAGAAAAAAAGAGATGGAGAAGACGAATGTTTGGTCGTCATTATCGTGGAATATCCCGGCTCTTTAAGAGAATGGGCTGTTTGGCATCGAAATCTTGAATCGAAGTCCATTATTGGCTGATAAGAAGTTTTGGAATTTCGCGATGCAGTACAGTCGCTATCACACCGGCCTTAACTCAATTATAGTTTAATCATATAGGTTACCTTTGTCGATTTCGGGTCATCACATCCAAAGCAATAGATTTAATGTTAGTAGGACCCGTGCTTGGCAGACCGGCCAGTCCTGTCCGCTCTGGTCCTCTCGCGCCCGGTTTGTGCCGCGCGCCAAATAGCGAAATTAGCGATCTGCCAACGCAAGACCCGGGTAATTGAAGGACCGTAATGAGATCTCCTCTCGTACCAGGGTAAATAAGAAAGAAAAAAAGGGGGAATGGAAATCCAAAGGATCACACGCACACGTCATCACCTGTCCGTTCCTTAAAAGCTCCTCTCTCCCTATTTTATTTCGCGTGAGCACAGCGACGATGACTAAAGTTTAACACGGTGATAATTACGTCATTGGTTGATATCTGTTTCATTTTAGTCACGTGATTGACCTTTGGGAATAAAAGGGAGTCGTACGGATTGGCGGTTTAGAAAGGGGACACGCGGAAAAGGAATGCCCCCCCTTTTTGTTTACAAGACAATTAATATTCTAATTAAATAAGAGATTGTTTTATTTACAGAAAAAGAAAATATTTTTGAAAAAGTTACTTAATGGACAAACACCTGAGGACGAAGCAACATTTTTTTTTAATTTATTTATTCAGAAACAATGTTTCGTTTACTTATATTCCCCACGAGGGCAAAGTTAGACACAAGGTTGATATTTAGCGTAAGGAAAATCCAGCTGCCTTAAAAGGGTGAATAAGAACGAAAATTAAAACTGACTCAGTCTAGAAGCACTTCTCCTTCACTGACCAAGAAAAGAATAAACTTAGCATCAGAACCGATACTACACGTCATTCTTAGTCAAAGGGTCAATATTTGCAACGTTATCTCTCTAATGCGTCGGGATTATGTGACACGGAGGTAGGAAAATGAGATTTGAAGAGGCAGCGTCCTAGCAATAGTCAATGCCCTAGTGAAAGAGCACTCTGGCCTTAAAAAATGCCTAGTCAGCATTGTAACAGAGCATGAACGCACGTATGCAAATGCCGAGCCGTGTGCGAACAAAAAAGACTCTAAAAAGAGCGTGTGCACGGACCGGTGATCACGTTCGCCAGCACGTTCAACAAGTTAGAGAGCACGTTCGATGAGGCAAAGGGCACATTGTAGGATCACGATCATGGATTATTCGGGAAAGTACCCGGAAATAAATGTTGTTCTAAAAAAAAGTCGCGTTATTACTTGTCCTGTGTTCTTTGCAACGCACTCTGCTACAACGTGTTGGGTCGACGTGAGTAAACGTGAATAACGTTACAGCATTGTCTAGTAAGAATGCTTCAGGCGATTGGTTATAAACTAATCTTTTCTTGAAGAGAGGAGGCAGTGCCTGTGAAGATGGACCTAAAGCCATACCACAGACAACAGAGAAATAAACATCTTAACAATGGCTTTTACTCTTGTTAGCAGGTTTGTAACAATGTCGGAAAAATACATTGTTCTTGAATACTTTTCCTGGAGTTGGTTCTCTTTATCGTTGTGAACACTTTCTAACACTTGAAGCTATTCTCGATCTCTATGAATCTACCATCAGACCATGTATGGAGTAATGTTGTCGTATTAGTGCTGGTGAGTCTTTACCCTCTTCGAAGGTCCTTGATTAGATGCAGAAATATACCGTTAATTTGATTTGCCCCACCCTCTCTTCTTCTATGGCACCTATCTCTACTTTTCTCTCTCTCTCTCTCTCACACACACAGACGTGATGTTGCTAGTCTCAATCTTTTCTATAAGTATTATTATTGTTGCATATGTTCTTCAGAATTGTCTGATCTATTCCCTGTGTTTGTTTGTTGGTTTGTTTGTTGTTGTTTCGCCCCCCTCCTCCTCCTCCTCCTCCTTCTTCTTCTGCTTCTTCTCCTCCTTCTCCTTCTCCTCCTTTTCTTCCTCCTCCTCCTCCTCCTCCTCCAGCTCGTTTGACTCGTTGGTTTAACGGTCTCCATCAATTCGCTGCTTTGATATCCCATTACAACACAGCATCTTATTCCAGCAGGTTCTTTCCAAGAAACGGGGGGGGGAGTTGGAACTCTTGTTGGATATTTGGGTCGTGTGTGCTGATTGGTCACTTTGACAAAAGTGTCTACCTGCATTACCAAATGTACCAAAAAGTTATTTGAATAAAACTTATGAAGCTGACATCATGGTATTAATACCTAGGTTGTGTGCACCGAAGGATCGTATTGACAAAGGCGAACACCTGTAAGAATAATAAAATAATTGTCAAATGTACCAACAAGTCATTTGAATAAAAATTATAAACCTGAAAGGCACCTGCTTGAACAAACATGATATTGATAAGAAAAATTAAAAGTACGATGTTTTCAATGTCGTTTTCAGCAAAAGGTTACATAGGTGTAATCAAAATCAGGTCAATCCAGTGAAACGACAATGACCGCTTGGGTGTGGCTACAGTGGCAATTACATCCTAGTGGAGTTTTTCAGGCGTCATAAATGGTTATATAATATCCACCGCAAAGGATACCGTTGTTGATTGAAGATTTTGGCCCGAGAAGAATCAACCCGTCAAATACCCGCGCGTGCATCTTTCTCCTAACATCCAACCATCCTTAACCGTCACCAAGAATAAGATATTATTGTTATAATTTTATATTTATACTAGCAGGCCGCCCGGCATTGCCCAGTCGTAAAATACGCTTAAATATGATATTTTGATTAATGCAGATTTCGTATTTATTATCATTTTATATTGGACCGAATATATAGTAATGATTTAAAAAGTTAAAAAAAAAACATGACTTGTGCGCACCTACCGAGAATCGAAACCAAAGCGTTTAGCTTACAATTTTCTTTTTCCTTTGACATTAATGCCTGAGCTATGAAGACATGTTTGCTGCAAGGCTAAAATTTAAAACATGAACAAATGGCTATTACGTTACGCATGCATATTCGTAATGCCGTCGTTCAACCTTCACCTGGCAAATTCCATTTCTTTAATCTTACACTTTTGCACCGATTTTCCCCGGCTAAAACCCAAATATAAAGTTTCGCATAGGTTCGAATACACTATATGTTAAGTTTCGTGTCTGTATACCAAAAACTGACAGAGGAGTTTGTTAGGCAATTTTTTAAAACAAATATATATATATACGCATACATAAATATATATGGAAAGAGGTTTGTGTTTACTATAACCTTTTTACGCAAATATTATGCAAGTATAAATCATGTAGAATATCTGCATGAATATAATTACACGTAATAGTTAATTAAAGATGATCATCCCATAAGAAAACCGAAAAAACTAATAAGGAATTAATTAAAATCAATGTTTAAAAGCATATTCAAATCATATAGATATTTTGCAGATGAATGCAATTCCACGACCCATATGTAAGAAAGCTGTATTTTCTTTTTTTGTAAACAATTGATTTCAGATATCCCCTATAAAAATAGTCACATAGTGATAAATCAGGGGAACATGCTGACCAATGTAAATCGACCCTCAAGGAGATGAGGTGTCCTGGAAAGTTCATTGACGCGCGCGCTGTATGTTCCGTGGCATCGTACTGCTGGAACGACACATTTTCCACAGCCATCTGGTTCAGTGTTGGCAGGAAACACTCATCGATTATGTTAACATAACATCAGATGTTACTGGTGTTACTATTTTAAATGTTCATCTAGAGAGGAGAAGACAGAGTGACAGCAGGTACACGTTGAAGACATTTATACGGAAAAAGTTCATATTCACAAGATACTTTGATGAGAGGATGAAGTGGTATACATTGATACATACTGGAATGATTAAACACATTACCTTTTCTCGTTGGAATGATGAATACAGAAAGGCGGCAGTTATAAAAATATGCTGATAGTTTATTCTTCGAGCAGTCGGAAATGATTCTGTACTTCAGGGATTCAAAGTTGTTACATGGTTCCTTCTAAGCCTCCCGCTTCCAAGAGGGTGCCGTGACTCTAACTGAGAATCAGTCTGAACCTCTCTGCTTCTCTGATCTGACTGATCTGCAACTGATCTGATCTCACCTGATTCATCTAAATGCATAACTCATGAAGTCATTGCATGACCAGCACGTGCATATCAGACACATGGCATGACATGCCTTCTGTAACCTAGTTTACGTAACCCACTTTGCGAATAATATTTTCCATTATCCGTTTTTAAATTCCTTATTTTAATTTTCATTTTTATAACAGAAACAAAATTCATCATTACATTCCTTTTTCAATAAACAGATATCCAACTATTGTTTTGTGAGTTAAACAATGGTAATTCTGCAGTCCGTTTTATAATAAAATTCTGTGTTTATTTTAACTTATGATTGGAATTCTCAATTCCAAATCTAGCTTCGCAAGTTCGAATCCTTGACTATTCTATTTCATATTTACTCACTTTCAAGAACAGGCTGCTGTTCTTATAACATCGTAACGCGTGTATAGGATGTTGATGGAGTTCTCTTGGGTTTTCAGGACTTCAATAGCACATGCGTTTGCTTATTTACAGATTCCAAATACGGAAGTGAACCTCATCACTGAAGAAAACAAATGTGTCGTCAGGCAAGCTCAAAAGCGCCTCACATGCATTTTCACGAACAAATAAATCGACTTTGTTTATTTTATTTCTGAGATAAATTTCCGACTAAACATTATAAGATGTAAATCCACATAATCCAAAATCTGATTGCTTTTTTTTTTTTTAATAATAATAACAATCGGCTAGGTTACTGGGCGTTGCCCCGGCATGCTAATATAAAGCGATCAGGTGGAAGTGCTACAATAGAAATATAGACTTAACAACTGAAAAGGAATGAGAACTTTATTTGCACGTCGTGGGGTCCATCAACCAGAGGTAAAAAAAAAAAAAAAAGAGTTTTTAATCAAAATGGTAGATTTTTTAAAGCTGGGGCTGATTTGCACACGTATTTAACTAATTTACATGTCTGGAGACCTTACTCCACCCATTCTTCTCTAACACGCTCTCTCTCTCTCTCTCTCTCTCTCTCTCTCTCTCTCTCTCTCTCTCTCTCTCTCTCTCTCTCTCTCTCTTTCTCTCTTTCTCTCTCTCCCTCGCTCTCTTTCTCTTTCTTTCTTTCTCTCTCTCTCTTTCTCTCTCCCTCGCTCTCTTTCTCTTTCTTTCTCTCTCTCTCTTTCTCTCTCACTCTCTCTCTTTCTCTCTCACTCGCTCTCTCTTTCTCTCTCACTCTCTCTCTTTCTCTCTCACTCTCTCTCTTTCTCTCTCACTCGCTCTCTCTCTCTCTTTCTCTCTCACTCTCTCTCTTTCTCTCTCACTCTCTCTCTCTTTCTCTCTCACTCTCTCTCTCTTTCTCTCTCTTTCTCTCTCACTCTTTCTCTCTCACTCTCTCTCTTTCTCTCTCACTCTCTTTCTCTCTCTCTCACTCGCTCTCTCTCTCTCACTCTCACTCTCTCTCTCTCACTCGCTCTCTCTCTCTCATATACACACACAGACGTGATGTTGCTAGTCTCAATCTTTTCTGTAAGTATTATTATGGCATGTGTTCTTCAGAATTTTCTGCTTCTTTTGTACCAGCTCGTTTGATTCGTCAGTGTAATGGTCTCCTTCGATGTTTTGGTATCTGATCGTAATCCAGCTTCTTTTTTTCCAGAAGCTTCTTTCCAAGAAGCGTATTTTGGAACTCTTGTTGTATATTTGGGTCGTGTGTGTGCCGAGAAATCAGTTTAACAAAAGCGTGCACCTGCATTACCAAATGTACCAAAAAGTCATTTGAATAAAACTTATGAAACTGACATCTTGTTAATAATACCTTAGTCTGTGTATACCGTCGGATCGTATTGCCAAAAGCATACACTTGTAAATATATAAATGATATTTTGAAAAACACACGAGACGACTTCAATAAATAAAAGAACAGATTGAAAGCAATAGTGGTTCCACATATGAAAGTGGGCGAGAAGTCAGACCTGCTTTGGTTGATTTGCTTTATTCCACTATAAATTTTAAACCAGACAGGAAGAAATAACTGTATCATTATGGAGGACTACTAAGATGAATAATAAAGTAATGGAGATAAACTAAAGGAATGATCTACAGAAAAGAATATGAAAAGAAATAAGAAAAGAATGGAAAAGAAAAAAGATGAATATCGTGAAAACAAGTGAAGCATGCATGGTCCCCCGTAAGTGAACAGTGAATGAAGCATAAAAAATGACTAAGTTCAGCATTTGCCCCAGACCCCCATTTAGCACCAAAAGTCCCCAGAGGACGTAAAATCCTGTTGAAAATGAACAAACGGTGCAGTTTTAGGCCTTAACATATGTAAATTTGAGTTCTGCACAATGCAAAAAAAATGAAATAACTAAGTCCATCATTTGCCCCCCCCTATTTAGCCCCAAAAGTCCCCAAGGCCTTAACATATTTAAATTGAGTTCAACACTATACAAAACTGCTAAATAGACATACACAGAAACTTTTGGACAAATATGGTAAAATAGTCCCAAAAATGGAGTGTTTGTATTTGCCCTAAAAGAGCACCTGGGCCACGCCCAAGAGTTTTCGCGAAGTATAGAAAAACAAAATTATATAGAAACCAGTTAGTTACACCTTTTCAGAAAGTTTTATAAAATCCCAAAGCAGCAATTTTTGCTATTTTAACCCGAAAGGCACTTCAGGGGGAGGGGCAACCGGAATTTTTCTTTTACTCATATCATGTTTAATGTTTATGCAAAATTTCAAAATATTCCAAGGCGTAGTTATTGAGAAAAATGAGGACAGACGAACGGGTGAATTTACAGGCCCACCCTCCTTTTGTCGGAGGACCAACAAGCGACCGCGAAGAATCAAATCAAAATCTCAAAATGCCAAAAGACATATTGTAATGTAGTGCATAGGAGCGCGTAGGAAAATATCAACAGTAGCGTGGGATGGCTAGCTAGCGAACAGATTAGCAACAGTAGCAGCCAAAAAGTGCCCATATGCAAATTAGGAAGTGTGCACGAGAAAAAAAAGAGAAAAGGGAGAAAAAATGCACCACGTGGTTGGAGGAAGCAAAGTGCGGGTCGAAGAAAACGGGCGTTAAACGTTAAGGATGAAAATGGGTCGGCTGTGGCTGGCATGCGGTCGGAGGAAGAAGAAAGTGTACACCGGGCGAGATGAACGATGGCAAGAGACTTTTAAGCGGTATCGAGACGAGAAAAGTAACGTGTAATGAAAAAGAAAAAATGCCTATCCGAATTTTTATTTCTTTTCTTTTGTTTGCCTGTAACGGCTACGTTACAATATTTTAAGAAAAGAGAAAAAGAAAAGAAGAAAGAGATATACAATATACAAATGAAGAAAGAAAAGATGACGAAAAGACAAAAAGTGAATATAAAGAAAGAAAAAAGACAAAAGTAAAAAAAAGACTAATTAATACTAAAGGTGAATCTTAGAAAGATTAAAATAAAAAAAATGTTTTTAAATTTTTGGCTTATTTCGATTGTCTCAATGTTTCATTTGCGTCTTGTTACAGTCGAGAATTTTCATTCCGAGCGGAATTCCGCATTGGACATGAAGATTCACGATTTTTACAAGCTGCGCCTAAAGAACGTCGTTTGCGAGAGTAACATATAACGTGAGAACAATAGTCCGAATAATTCAAAAAATGCAAAGTGAGAAATGTGTTGAAGAAGAAACTGTGAAAGAAAGAAAGAATAATAAAAAGATAAAATAGTGAAAAAAAGAAAAAAGGAAAAAAAGAAAGATGTACAAATTAAATAAAGAAAGAATAGATGAACAAATAAAAGAAGGGTAAAAAGAAAAAAAAATAAAGGATAAGAACTAAAGAAAAAAAGAAAGAAAAAGAAAGAAGCAAAAATAAAAATGAAATTCAAATCAAAATGTATAGAAAACAAGACAAAGGAAAGAAACATAAAAAGAAACAAAGAATAAAATAATAAAATATCAGAAAGAAAAATGAACGAATGAATTCAAATAAGAAAGAAAAGAAAATTTCCAAAAACCAGAAAAACAAAACAAAATATCGAAAAATAAGAAAAAACAAAATAAAATATCCGAAAACCAGAAAAAAACAAAATAGAATATCAGAAAACTAGAAAAACAAAATAAAATATCAGAAAACCAGAAAAAACAAAATAGAATATCCGAAAACCAGAAAAACAAAATGAAATATCAGAAAACAAGAAAAAATAAAATAAAATATCAGAAAACAAGAAAAAAACAAAATAAAACATAAGCAAACAAGAAAAACAAAGTAAAATATCAGAAAACAAGAAAAAACAAGATAAAATATCAGAAAAAAATAAACAATAAAATAATACATCAAAAACCAAGAAAGAAATAGAATATCCGAAAACCAGAAAAACAAAATGAAATATCAGAAAACAAGAAAAAATAAAATAAAATATCAGAAAAAAAAACAAAATAAAACATCAGAAAACAAGAAAAAATAAAACAACAGAAAACAAGAAAAAACAAAATAAAATATCAGAAAAAAATAAACAATAAAATAATACATCAAAAACCAAGAAAGAACAAAATAAAACATCAGAAAACAAGAAAAAATAAAACAACAGAAAACAAGAAAAAAACAAAATAAAACATTAGAAAACAAGAAAAATCGAATAAAACATCAGAAAACAAATAAAATTAAATAAAATATCAGAAAAAAAAACAAAATAAAACATCAGAAAACAAGAAAAAATAAAACAACAGAAAACAAGAAAAAACAAAATAAAATATCAGAAAAAAATAAAAAATAAAATAATACATCAAAAACCAAGAAAGAACAAAATAAAACATCAGAAAACAAGAAAAAATAAAACAACAGAAAACAAGAAAAAAACAAAATAAAACATTAGAAAACAAGAAAAATCGAATAAAACATCAGAAAACAAATAAAATTAAATAAAATATCAGAAAAACAAAATAAAACATCAGAAAACAAGAAAAAATAAAATATCAGAAAGAACAAAATAAAATCTCTGTAGCAGGTAAGAAAGAAAAAAGAAATAAAGAATAAAATAAAGTTTCAGAAAAAAAAAAGACCCAAAACAAAAAAGAAAGGAATTGAATTTAAGAAATATAAAAAAAAAACAATAAAAGAAAATACAATAGGAACAAGTAAAGAAATAAAGAACGGGTGAATGCAATAAAGAAAGAACACGTGCGTTAGAAAGAAAGCCATAAAGATAGAATACCAAAAAGTGTAAAAGAAGAAACTAAATATGTCAAGAAAGCAAGCAACGTAAAATAAGGTAAAGAACATCGCATAACGAAAAAAAAATGACGTAAATGGCAGTTAATGACCAGTGATGGTTGTAATCGTGACATTCGATAGATTACATGACACGATGTTTCAGCGCCGGAAATTGAGACACCGTGGGTGGTGGTCGCAACATCGGAACTGATATGTCGCCTACCTTCTTCCTTCCACTGATATCGAGTCGGGAATCAAAAAGAAGGTGGTCGAAAGGGAGGATGGAGCCGGTGGAAATCATGTCGGCGGAGGGAGGTGGATGATAACCGGAAAAGATGGTAGCATATAATACAATTTCGTTTGTGTGCACTTTTGGGCGACAAATAACGACCATCGACCAATAGTTATTACTGCTTCGCCCGCGGGGTGATATCGTCTGGAACCGGTTGCGTTTGGCTAGGTTATTATTGGGCATGCCTAACATATGAATTCATCTTGTCAAAATTAGATCAACCCAAAGAACATTTAAGTTAACAAATCATACGTTTCTTCTAACTAGCCAATTTTTATTAGTTATTGTTGCACCATGTTATCTAGCATTTTAATTTATTTTGTCGGATCTTCAAAGTCAGACCCAAATAGCATTTAAGCTGATAAACCAAACGTTGGGTCTTATTAGTCAATGATCACCTGTTAATATTGTAACGCGTTATTGGTAATAAAATACATGTTGACAATGCAGAAGCAGTGAATGTTTTTATTAAACATTATTTTGGTAGATAGTCTCACTAAATGCTCAGAAATTGTAAAATCTATGAAAGTTACGCACAGAGGCAATATAATTTTCTGCGATAAATCTTTGCGAGACAATTGTTTTTGATAATAGTACTCAATTTAGGTTTAAAGAATATATGTGTGTGTGTGTGTGTGTGTGTGTGTGTGTGTGTGTGTGTGTGTGTGTGTGTGTGTGTGTGTGTGTGTGTGTGTGTGTGTGTGTAGTGCAAAATTTTGTTGAAAATTCAAACACTCACGTTTTCTTTTTATAACCTTCATTTACTTCCTGGATTTTTTCATTACAGCTGTTTCATTAATGAGTTGGCAATTTTACGATTTATGTTTCCGTAAAAATATCCTATCCCCACCAAGTTCGTCAGATAGTTCTCCATTAGATTTTTACAACAAATTGTATATTTTTAACATGCTAGACATCATATTCGGGTAATAGGATTTCCATAGCAATGCTTCCTCACTTCCTCCATCTTTTGGTGTTATGTATATGACTACTTCCTTTCATCACAAATTAATATACGAAAATATAATTGTATGCGTAAATTTCCAGTATTTACTCCAACAGTGCTCAATACATAGGTAGAGCTAGGTAGTAAGTTATAAAAATATATATGGCAATTAAGTCTGGCAAATTCTCACGAGAATGAAATTCGGAATATTCTGTGTAGCTTAATTGCCATATATATTTTTATAACATACTATATATATATATATATATATATATATATATATATATATATATATATATATATATATATATATATATATATATATAGTGCCGCCAAAAGGAAATTCCGCACTTTCATCTAAATCTGGATAAATGTCATTCATCCAGAGGATGAATGACATTTATCCCGAGGATGTCTCGAAATAAAGACGAAACGTTGATGAACACATAACTCGGGTTGTTCCTATATATATATATATATATATATATATATATATATATATATATATATATATATATATGTGTGTGTGTGTGTGTGTGTGTGTGTGTGTGTGTGTGTGTGTGTGTGTGTGTGTGTGATTTGGGGTTGTTATTTTCTAGAGGTAAGGTAATCATGAAGTATAAAAAAGTTAATACAAGGGTGCTCAATACCGAAGTAGAGCAGGGTGTCCAATCATACTTGTTTTCTCACAGATGAACACCACCCCTGTCTCTTTCTTCATAAAAACTTTCTTACTATAAGATGACTTTCAGATTCATTACGGATCTCTTTCAATGTAAGTGTTATTGCCTGAAGAGGTCTCTAGTTACTAAATACTAGAAGACCGAAACATGCCCATAACTGTGTAGCAACACATTACTGCTTATGTAAACACAAATTACAAGCATATATATCGTGTCCGACGCGTTTGCTCTGTTGGTAGAGTACTTACCTCGCATGTAAGAGGCTCGGGTTTCGAATCCTGAGTTCGGAGGTGTCTAACTCATGAGCCCAAATGAGGGCGAAACTCGAATCTTGGACTTCCAGTTTGTTGGCTTTCATGGCTCTTGTGAGCGGCGATGTTGTCCGGCTGTGGAAATAATTATATATATATGTGTGCGTGTGTGATTATTTCATTTAATCGCATAAATTAATATGCAAAGATATAATTTTATGCGTAAATTTTTCAGTAATTTACTTCAACAATGCTAAATACATAGGTAGAGCTAGGTAGTAAGTTATAAAAACTTAAGCTTAATTGCCATATATATTTTTATAACTTACTATATATATATATATATATCTCTATATATATATATAGATGACTATATATATATATAGATGACTATATATATATATATATATAGATGACTATATATATATATATAGATGACTATATATATATAGATGACTATATATATATATATAGTCATCTATATATATATAGTCATCTATATATATATATATAGTCATCTATATATATATATATATATATATATATATATATATATAACTACAATATAAAATACATAATTGATTACAATCAATTTAAAACTGAAAAAGTAATTATTTAAAACATAATAAGGCCAATAAATGTCAAATCGCCCAAACTAATGCAGTCTACCGGTTTAATTATCCATTTGGGGAATTGCTTGTTCTCAACAATACGAAATCGGTTAATAGCTACGTCAGTCGCACACCGCCGCGACCAACCCTTCTCTCTCTCTCTCTCTCTCTCTCTCTCTCTCTCTCTCTCTCTCTCTCTCTCTCTCTATCTATCTATCTCTCTTTCTATCTATCTCTGTCTCTCTGTCTCTCTCTCTCCCTCTCTCCTCCATCATGCTAACTATTTAGCAAAATAAAACGCAACATTGAAAGCTATATATATAAAAAAAAAAACACCCGAGGAAAATTAATAACTTTTTTGCGAACAGCACAAGTCCTATTTACACGAGTCATCCCAAAAGTAAAACCTCCTATTTTTTTATAACTAAAAAGTTGAAGAGCTACGAAGATGGAGGTGGTAACATCAAAATAACCAACCATTTTGTGCTCCAGAATTTATTTTGCTACGTAGTTACCACTATTCTCAATACACTTTTGTCAAGGATGAACGATGGCTGTGTATGGGTAGGTGTATCAGAAGCCGCCATTAAAAATGCCGAATATGAAGCTCGAAAGATAGTAAGTTGAATTATTTAAATTCAACTTACTATCTTTCGAGCTTATAACTACTTGAAAAATGTAATTTAAACCCTATTTTTTTTTCAATTACAGGTGCATAGACCAAATTAAAAAAAATAACAGGTTTAATAGCAAATTATGCAATATTTATTTTTTTTTAAATCAGTTTTCTTAAAAAAAAAAATATTTAAAGAAAGTCAACGAAATTTTACTTACTTCGATTATAAAAAATATATATAAATTCCAAAAAATCACTTGCCTATAAAAACTACTATTCAATGGGTACTTCCATTGTTCATTGAATTTATCCATATTTATACTTATATTCCATGTCCTTTTTAAATAAAATACTTTTTTAAATAAGGATTAAAAAAAAAACGTGAACTCAGATTTTTTTTAATTGTTCAAATAAAGGGAGACAAATGTCTGATTTTATTCGCCTTTATCTTCCGGTGGCTTAAAAGAGGCATAATTAATATCTTTTTCTATTGCGTGCTGTAAACCAAAATTAGTATTTTTGTGCCTCCGTAGGTTAAAAATGAACACATTCACTTATAAGTTTTTGCCTTAATAAAAAAAAAACACTCGACTGATTTTTTTTTAAATTCTCTTAAAGAAATGCCTGAATTTTTGATTTAATATATTTTAATTCTTCTTTATCGAGTGAATTTTTTTATTACTAAAAAAGAAAACATTTAATGAAATAGAAAAAATTGTGTTCAGCGTCGATATGTACTTGACAATCTAAGCATAACATATGCTTCCACTTTAAAAAAAAAAGAAAAAGAAAAAAACCAACGTTGTTAAAAAAAAAAGTTTTTACACTTTGAACTTTACAGGTAAATTTCCAAAATAACACTTCTTTTTTGTTGTTTCTTTTAAATTAGAATATTTTATTTATTGATCTTTTATCTTCGATTTGTAATATATAAAACTATGGTGAGTAAATCAATCATTAAAATTTGAATAGACATTTCAAAATGGAGGCGGGTGAATTTAAAGAAAACGTTTGTCTAAAATATTATATTTGGTCTATTGGAAAAAGCATAAAATTTCACATTGACCCTGAAAATAGCGTAAAAATTGAACCAATAGAAAAATTTTGATAGATTTTTAAAGTTTAAAAATTGAAAAATATTAAACTCGTAAAATTCAATTGATTTCATTACGTAAAAAAATGGCTGCATGATGGCGCACCGGCACTTTGTAAACATTGTTGTTGTTTTTTTTAAATAAAAGATAATATTTCTATTACTTTTTAAACAACTTGAATAGTTTATTTTTAAGTATATTCCATAAAGAAAATAAACAACCCACTTTAAAAAGAGAAATTACGAGTTTTTTTTTTTAATATTTTATTTACAGTTTTGTGTTAAGGGTGTCAAAAATTCCCCGAAAATTCTGATACACCTAGTGTATGCGCGTCCGGAACGCGCTTTGTCATATGAGGTCCGTTCCAAATGTAAATCCCCTTGCTTTTTTTCTATACCAAAAGTTGAAGAGCTACAAAGACGTCGGTGGTAACATTAAAACGGCCAACCTTTTGTGCTCCAGAATTTATTTTTCTACATAGTCATCACTATTTTCAATGCACATTTTCCATTGAAATCAATGATGCTTCTTTGCCTCTGTTGTAAAGTTCATGAAGTCCGAATTCTTTTGGAGATTTTGGGTGGTCGATGGTCGTAAATTCTGTTAGAAGCTTTTGCTTTTATATATTTAGACGAGAACATGCAAGAACGGCAATAAGCCATTAACTTCACCGTCCATAGTAAACATTAATGCAGAATGTAGTAAATTGAAACGTTGTAACGCCATTTCAGCTTCCGTGTAGGATGAATATATGTCAAAAATATTATCTATATAACGGTAATAGTACATCAGTTTCGGCAATCAACTGCTGAATCCGAAAGGCGTAAATATCATAAAACACAATTGACGGGCAATTATGGAAAAAAAAATTGTCCATGAAATTTGCGTTTAGATTTAGGAAAAGTTTGAGTGGAGGACATTTGGATGAAGAATTTAAGGCAAACTGACGGGCAAGCATGTTAGCTTTCTCGGTTGTCGTGCAAACAACCTCATGATTGTTGGATAGTGGGGAGTTGTTGATTATTACCCATTGTTTACTACAGTGTCGTAGATTTTCCAGAAATCACGAGTTCCTAATTTCTGCGCTTCAATGCGTTTTTCAGGCGGTTTCGGTATATACTCTCTTAGCTGTCATTGCTTCGTTCTTACAATTACTTCTAGCTTCTTTAAACTTTTGTCTGTTTGTACTGGACTTATGGTGGATAAATCTGCTGTGTGCACGTTGCCTCTGAGCAATGGCAGCTGCGCAAGTAGAAGTAAACTACTGGGGAGAGTGAGGTTTGCTATAGAACTTCCGTGTAGGGGCATGTGCTTCAATTGCTGCTTTGAACCATTCAGTGGTCTCATTTACACACTGTTCTGCAGGAAGAGGTAAGATATTTTCCCATGGGCATCTCTGATGTGATCTCTAATGGCATCCTATTCAGCTTTATTGTAGTACCTTGTCGTTTTGATCAATAGCTCTCCAACTTGGTGACAAGTGTTTAGAGTGATGTCCATCATTATCACAGCATGATCAGCATTCCCGAGTAGGCAATGGGCATTTATTACACAATTCTCAGGAACTGTTGTCAGGAATAGATCCAGAAGTGAGACTTGCTGGTCCTGACGATCTGGCAGACGGGTCGGAGATGTTACTTTCTCTGGCAAGTAATGGGATATAGAAAAGTAATGGATGATGCTACCAGCTGTGTCTGTGTGGTTAGAGAAGCCAAGCCAATTATTGAGAAATCACCAAATACATGTATTTTGGGTGCTAGTGGCAAGGTGGGGGGGTGCTATATCTATGCTGTCAGAGACATGGTTAATAAGAGTACAGTCCTGGGTCGAGGGAGAGCGATAAAGAAAATATAGGTTGTTGTTAGACGAGTGTTTATTATGAATGTTGGGGGGGGGCATAGATTGAAGCTCAGTCGAGCACTTGCCATGAAAATAACGATAGAGCAGAAATAGACTCAGAACGTCTCTTTTGTGAGAAAGAGGTCGCAAGGAGGAGAAAAGGACCTCACCCGTTAGATTTCAGTTAGTTTTGAACCCTGTCAAGACAAGAAAGGGTGATGTGGACAGTTCCTCCCCAAATGTAACAACAGTATTTCATTTTAGGGGGTATTTGGATTTTAAACAGGAAGAGGATTGCATCGAGAGTAAGATACCTTCTGGACCAGTAGAATGATGCAGGGATTTATTCAGCAACCTTGGCGACAGATTTAATGTAAGAGTTCTATTTCAGGTTAGGAGTAATTTGGGGGATTTTTTTTCTTTGTTTTTTTTTTTTTGTTTTTGCATAGGAGTCACCACTTATCAAGGCCCTGAGGCCACTCGAGGATATGGGTTATTGAGTGCATAGTAATCAATGGGACAATATCGTAGTAGTCGTTATTAATTAAAATTTGGTAAATTGGATTATTTAAGGGGCGGTTCATCAAGAATTTGTTTATATTGGACTTGAAGACAACCAAGTTGTAGTCATCTGGGAAACAGGCAAATGGAAGAGAGTTCCACGGGCGTGCAGTTCTAAGAAAGAAGCATTGGTCGTGGAATCTACGTTTTGATTTAGGCACAGTTTAAGAGTGGAGAAAGTTATTGACAGTGGTTTCAACTAGACGGTTGTTTTTCGAAAAAGATTGGCGATGGGGGGGGACCAGAGATTGGAGCTCAGTTTTAGCTTTTCTTTTTATTTTTGTTTGTTTGTTTGTGTGTTTTTTTGTTTTGTTTATTTTTGTTTTTGGTTGTTTTGTTTTGTTTATTCTTGTTTGTTTGTTTTTGATTTTTTTGTCTTGTTTTTTTGTTTTTTGTTTTTTTTCAAGCTAAAGCGCTTCATGTCGACGGACAGATTGTCGGGCAACGCCTGCTGTAGAAATTCGCGAACGGCGTCGAAAAAGTAGCCAAATAATTATCGTTTAAACATTAAAACTCCAGTTTAAATATATCGTTTCCTCTTTTATTGCCGTGCGGGACGTTTTATGGGCTGACTGCAGATGTGCTAGAGTATTTTATTATTTCGTTTTATTTTTATCGCATTTATTACAGCAGAGTTTCGCTTTGGCAAACCCAATCCTCTGCTTTCTATCCGAAAAATAAAAAAAGGTCCGCGTAGACAGGCATTAAATAAATATTAACTGTACAATTATACAATTGTCTTTCAAACGAAGTAGTGCTATCGTTTATTAGGCGGAGATCACTACGTAACACGAGCACTTTATAAAAGCGAAGTAAGAGATTTCACAACGAAAATAAACATTAAATTTAATAAAAAAAATAAAAAAACTATGAAGAAATAAATAATACCGGTTTAATTTGCGTTATTAAAAAAAAAAAGGAAATGGGGCAATTTAAGTTTACGGCGACAAACCGACGTGGGTAATAAATAGTCAAGATGGCGGACAAGCTCGACGTCAATCAAACCTGGATTTTATTTTTTGAAATTTACGATAAGATCTGTAGAACTAATGGAGTGTTCGGGTGTTAACAGCTACTGGCAGGGCCCGTGAAAAGTCCATGAAATGAGAAATATATTGAATCAACAAATATGGTTCGATAAGGCTGATGTTTTTCTAGATAGGGCAGAAAATTAGTTTTAGGAACAAAAAAAAAAAAAAAAAAAAACGATAACACGCAGCAAATATGAGTTTAACTTTTCTGCAAAAATAGTGTCGGTTGTATTATAAATATAGAAATGGTCCAAATGAAATAAATTAATAAATACTAATAATTACTAATAAATGCTAAGAAAGTAATATTGTGCTACATAGTTCAATACGAATAATAAAATCACATTGTAAAAAACAACCTTTAGTTTAGTTTTTCAGTCCTTGTCAGACAATGTTTTTTTTGTTTTTGTTTGTTTTTTTTTTTGTTTTTTTTTTTTTGCCCTGTTTCTTTTAAATGTTCTCCTTTTTACGTAACGTTTCGCTGATTTCTTTCTTTGGTAAAGAATAATCGCTTCGACGCTTCACGGTGAAATTACTACGAATTCCTTTCTCACACCATTGCAACAATAAGCATATGTAGTTGTTGTTGTTGTTGTTATCATTATTGTTATGGTGGTGGTGGTGTTCGGAAACGAGGCTATATCATTTTCATATGTTTCTCCATAGTTGCCAGATTGGCCTTTTTTTAAGCCAAATTTCGCGAATTTGGCTTTAAAAGGGCCAATCTGACAACAAATTTGGCCTTTTCTGAAGCAGTTTTGTTTTCAAACACTGTAGTTGGCCTTTTTCAAAGTGTAACAGCTTAAGGAAATAACAAGTAGGATATTATATACGTATATGCTTGAGGATTAATGAACATGGAGTGTTTGGATGCTAAGAATAATGATGGAGAGTGTACAATGGATTGCGGAGTGTCTGGTAACGATAACGGTGTGTGTGTGTGTGTGTGTGTGTGTGTGTGTGTGTGTGTGTGTGTGTGTGTGTGTGTGTGTGTGTGTGTTATTTGCTGTTTTTTTAATGTTCTTATCATTTTATTCTGGCTGGATTCTGGTTCATCTGCTTTTTCTTGTGTATCGTTCTTTTAGCAAGCTATTAAGAAGAATAAAAGGTAGTTCGATTTTATTTCTATAAGAAAATACTTTGTCCATGCCTGGATCATTTTGAAATGGCCGCCATCTTTAAAAGGGGCGTAGCTTTAAGTCAGTTTTCTTTGTCGTCGATGGCTTTTTTCCTATAAATTCTGGTTTGTCAGTTTTTTTCTTGTTGATCGTTGCAGCATGTTATTAAGAAGAAAAAAATATCATTTGATTAAATTCCTTCCTTTATCCGTGTCGGAATTATTTTTAAATGTCCACCATCTTAAAAAAAAAATGTCACAGTGATCGACGTATCTCTAGCTAAATAATTTACATATTACTTTGCAAAATGACATCTCAGTAATTCTCTATTCGATTTTATTGTTTTCTAATTCAATGAATGTTTTCATTTCATTATTGCATATAGTTCTTTTTAGACATATTTTTTTCAGATCGCGAATACAAAATTAACATTTCCAGTGAAATGACCCTTCCCCCAATAAAAATGGTCCCTCAACATAGATAGTCATGCATAAATGACCCCCAACAAAAAGTATGCGCACAAAAACCACACACTAGCAAAACATACAAATTAGTGAGTACTTCCCTACCCAGCAATATTAATTTATTTTACGAAAATAAATTCCACTATGATGCATTTCGATTCATTCATACACCCGTCAGTCATTTTATTCTTTTATTACATTGTAAAATAAAATAAAATTTCCTCTGATCATCATCATCGCACACAGACTAACTCACTCCTCGGCAAAGCAAAGAAATGAGTGAGTATATCACTCTTTCAATAACAAAACAGGTATTTCTACACAAGAAATGGAAGGTCATAACAATTAAACGACAGTCACTCGGAAGAAAAAAGATGTGAGCGGGACACACAAATTATGTTCTAGGGCCGTAGAGACATTGAATCTGTACAGTTCCAGGTGAGCACTGTCTGGAGATAGCGGTTTCAATCCTACCGAAAGCAGGCCTGAGGATTAGCTGGCCAAAAAGTGATGAGACAATAACAACTATGGAAGGCAGTAATTACAAGGAGTTACAAGACTCTGCATTCGTATCTCGTCGTGACTTACCACCTGAAGAAGGCCAAAGGATGAGTTGGCCGAAATGTGGTGAAGCAACAACAACGATCAAGATGAGGATAACAGTCCACAAAAAAATCAATACATAAATTCTGAAGCCTCATCTCAAAGGATTCCGCAAATAAATTAATATATAACTAGCAGGACCTGTGGAAATTCCACAGCAGACTCATTCATGTGTAATATGAATGTTGGCATTCTGTATATATTATTATAAAGTCAATTTTCTATCGATTCTCATAAAGTTGCGATTTCAAGAATAAAAATATATCCATATGAATTGGATGCATCAGCTTCAATCGAAACCAAAACCAAAACTTATGAAGAAAAATCTATATATATAACTAGAGTTCTTTCAGCTATAATCAAAACCGAAACCAAAACGTATGAATAATATATTTATACATGTATGTATAAATTATTTATTAGAAAATTAAATGACTTGAGTGCCATCAGCTATAATCGAAACCGAAACCAAAACTTATGAAGAATTCTTAGTACAATTATTTAAACGACAGTCACTCAGAAGAAAAAAGATATGAGCGTGACACACAAAATAACACACAGGTTATCGTATTAATACATAGATGACAACAGAATAGAATTACGAAAACATTTGGACATGGCTAAGAAAAGGACGAACTAATCACATTAGAGCTAAAATAGCAAACAGTAAATGTAGATTCTGTGGACAAAGATACGAAACAGTAAAGCACATAAGCAACAGTAAACACACTAGCTCACATAGGTTACAAGAACAGATGTGATTGCGTGGTGAAGACTCTACAAACTGCACTTGGAACATGTGGACAAACGGAACAGACACAAACCGGAAACACTTGAAAAAAAAACGATAAAATCTTGAGGAATGTGCAGGTATAAACAGCTTCTTTCTTAAAACTGCACACCTGTTTTGTTTTCCTGTTTTCCAACTGACTACAATATGGTCGTCTTCAAGTCCAATGTGGAGAAATTCTTGATGCGCCATTCCCTTAAGTAATCCAATTTACCAAATGTACACTACTAACGATTACTACGATTTACGATATTGTCCCATTGACTACTATACACTCATTAGCCCTTATCCTCGAGTGGCCTCCGGGCCCTAATAAGTGATAAATCCTTTGAAAAAAAAAAATGGAAAACCTATCCAAGCAAGGGCACTGGACGTCATAATAATTAACTAGAAGGAAGGAAATGTCAAAATGTAGATTTCACTGTCCTACTACAGACTCAAAAATCAAAGAGTCGAGAAAAACTTGTTGAAATCTTCTGAAATCTTCCAGAATTTTGGGAAATCTTTTGAAATGCTAATGGCGTTTTGTATAAAAAGAAAAAGATCAAAGTTATTTACTCCTAGCTCGTGTCTAACTTTATCCTCACGAGGAGGAGCAACAGCTTTATATTTCGTACAGATGAACAAGTTATAGGTAAGTTGCTGCAATCCATATTAAATAAAGAAGTAGTCAACCACCTCAGCAGAAATAACCTTCTTAGTGACACGCAATATGGTTTCCGTTCTGCTAGATCTACAGCAGACGTGCTAACGGTTATATCTCATAGGATTAGCAAATCTCTCGACAAAGGCTTCCTTTCTAGGGCAATTGCTCTTGACATATACAAAGCCCTTCGATAAGGTATGGCATAAAGGCCTACTTCACAAGATTTCTAGCAACGGTATAACTGGAAATGTTTTCTTAATTATTAAATCATGTCTTTCTGATAGGATCATAAGAGTAGTGGTTGATGGGCAGAAATCAGAGGCCCTCAGTATTAATGCTGGAGTCCCTCAGGGGTCCATCCTGGGCCCAACTCTCTTCCTGATCTACATCAATGATCTCCTAAAACACATACTTAAATCATTCGTTGACATCTATGCTGATGACACGACCATCTATGGCAACACATCAAAGGCCGCACATGACAAAGTTATCTCTGATTCTCTCTACTCTGATCTTGAACGCGTGAAACAGTGGGGGAAGAGGTGGCTGGTTACCTTTAATGCATCTAAAACCAAGCTCCTATCTTTACATCATCAACGCTCTGGCATCAATTGAAATGGATGGCTCTCGTCTTGGAGAAGCTCCATGTTTTGACAAGCTTCTGAGCTTGACCTTTACTTCTGATCTGAAATCGAACACGTCCATCAAGTCTGTTGCCAAGGTCGCTGGAAAGATGGTGGGATCCTTTTACCGCTCCAGAAGATATCTCACTACTGATGCAATTCTCTATCTATATAAAAGCCAAGTACGTCCAAGGATGGAATACTGCTGTCACATCTGGGCAGGGGCTGCTAAAAACAGCCTATTTTGCCTTGACAGAGTACAAAGTAGGCTTCGTGGCTTAGTGGGGGGTGCCATTTTTTCTTCCCTGCAACCTCTCTCCCACAGAAGAGACCTTGCGAGCCTATCTTTGTTTTATCGTTATTTCCATGGCAAGTGCTCGTCCGAGCTCCAATCTCTTGTCTCCCCCCTCATCGCCAATCTTTGACGATAAACACCCGTCTAGCTGAAACCACTCTCAATAATTTTCCCCACTCTTTATCTGTGTCTAAATCAAAACGTAGATTCCATGAACAAAGCTTCTTTCTTAGAACTGCACGCCTGTGGAACTTTCTACCGCTTGCCTGTTTCCCTCCTGACTTCAACTTGGATGTCTTCAAGTCCAACATAAACAAATTCCTTAGGAACCGCCCCCTTAAGTAATGACACTTTATCAAATCTCCAATACTAACGAATACTACAACACTACCCCCATTGATTACTGTACACACAATAACCCTTATCCCCGAGTGGCTTCTGGGCCTTGATAAGTTGTGACCTCCATGTAAAAAAAATAAATAAATAAATAAATAAAGGCAAAAGTATTATTGTTTAACAATTAAAGTCGCCGTTTAAATAGATTTCCTTCTTTTTTTACGATAACGACGACGCGGGATTTTTTATAGCCGAAAACACAGACGTTTCATATTACTCTCTCTCTCTCTCTCTCTCTCTCTCTCTCTCTCTCTCTCTCTCTCTCTCTCTCTCTCTCTCTCTCTCTCATTATGACTACGATGTCAGTCAATTCGCGCAAAATAAACCGACGAGCGTCTGCTTTCCGACTGTATCCGTTTCGCCCACAAACAAGTACCGCACTCGCTTGACAAGCCAATCAATCATTCGCATTATGTTCTCTAAGCAATATAATTTATCTTTACGTACCTATGTATGCGTGTGTTCTTGCTTTTTTTTGTTTATTAAGTCACAACTTACGACTTGAATTAGTATTTGTGAGGTCTCGTTAATAATTATGTCCCAGAACAGGTCTAACTCTCTGTTCTCTCCGATAGAATATAGTTGATGTCGAAAGTATTGTAACGTGGTCATTGCATTCATAAAACTAAAACTGGGAATAAATAAATAAAAATCCGGGTCGGCATTTAAAAACGTTTTTATTACCGCGATTTTCGACACCACTTAAAAGTCTCTCGCTGCCACATTTTCATCTAGCCTGAAATGAAACTCTAGCCCCCTTCGAAGTAATCTCCTTCTGCTGCACTTCGTGTACCATTCCGACAACTTCTGTAAGGTCCCATGGAAGTCCTGTGTGAGTGTCTCAATGACCCTTGTCACAGCCTCTGTCATCTCCTCAATTGTCTCATCACGACAGCCTCTAAGGTTTTCCTTGAGTTTGGGAATAACCAAAAGTTACAGGGAGAAAGGTGCTCGTCTGAACTCCAATCTCTGGTCCCCCCTCGCCAATCTTTCACGAAAAACACCCGTCTAGCTGAATCCACTGTGAAAAATTTCCCCCACTCTGTATCTGTGCCTAAATCAAAACGTGGATTCCATGAACAAAGCTTCTTTCTTAGAACTGCACGCCTGTAGAACTCTGTTCCGTCTGCTTGCTTCCCTCCGGACTACAACTTGGATGTCTTCAAGTCCAATGTTAACAAATTCCTAATGAACCGCCCCCTTAATTAAACACTTCATCAAATCTCCACACTAACGCAATGTACTTGCAATACCCCTTATCCCTGAGTGGCTGAGTGAAAAAAAAAAAAGGTCTGCACTACAGGGAGAGTAAGAAACAGTCTTGATGCCAATCTTGGTCAAATAGTCTGTGACAAGGATGGAGTTGTGAACTGTACATTTTTTTTTTTTTTTTTTTTACATTTTTTTGAAATTCACCAGCTGTGATAATCGGTGTAATCCAATTCGTGTTGTAGCTGATCATTTGAACTTGAAATCATAAAAATTGGTCAGTCACCTCATAAGATGTATAGTAATACCATACTGAATTTTCAAGAGTCTATGACAATTTTAAATGCTGTGCAAAAAAAAGTCTGGAAACTTATTGAAGACACCTTGTACAAAGGTCTATATAAAATAGATTGTGAAAAATGTGCAAATGCTAAAAAAAATTCTGCTTACTACTAAACATAACGAGTTCATGAATTATAGTCTACACTGGAAAACTAGCAACTTGATATTTGCTGAAGCTGTTAAACTTTTAACAGAGCTACTTAGCCCCAAAACTTCCCTGTTCCACAAAAGGTGAAAATGTCTGACCTTAAGAAGAAAAGACAATGAAAAATACTTAACGCTTGCATCAATCGTAAATGTTTAATATTAAGGCAAGGACTGGTATTCACGAAAGACGCAAAAATTAGATGAAGAATACTAACAAACTTGGAAGGAAAATCGAATTTAACATTACAAAAATTAGCTGAAGTCTGTCAAAGACTTATAAGTACCAAGGAAAAATATTGGAGAATCGGAGAATCGGGCATTGTCCTCATAAGGAAAATACATCAGAACACACATTCCAACTCTCTTTCAAAAATAAGTCAAACTAAAAAGAAAGATTTTTATCACTCTCCTACAAAGTCATCCTAATAAAAACCGGAAAAAATGATCACTTGGCTCCTGTTGCCGTTACGGAGCTCTTCCTTGGTTTAAAGATTACTAGTAGTGTTTTAAAATCTGACGTATAATAAAGTTGGACATAAGAGTTCAGAAAGAATAAAAGAAATAAAGCAGTTCAACAAAAACCAGACAAACGGGACGGGGCAATTATAAGAAAATATGTAAAAATCCTGAATAAAAATGGCAAATCACAACTAGACCCTGGGTCCGATTTGTCGATAATCAACTTGGAACATGGAAAAAATGGAATAAACCAACCATACTAAAAACCAAAAACATTGGTACGAAAATTAAATTCATAGATGAAATGATTGTCAACTCTACTTTGAACAGAGATACAAAAAATATTAAAATGTACGTGTTAATGAACGAAAACAATTTATTTGGCACAGACTGGATGCATCAGTTCAATTTTGAGGGGTTTATCAGTCCACAAGTTTGTCAGAAAATAAATAAATTGAAATTCCAAAAATCAAAAATTGAAATTCCAAGAATCAAAAAGTCCCTTCGAAATGAAAAACAGCCAAAAACTATTCAAACGAAGTGCATACAGCGATAAAAAGACGCTGAAAAGAATAAAACATATAGTTCTAAATGACGTCGAGGAATAACGCAGCAACAATTTTAAAGTGAAAATAAAATAAAAGCAGTACAAACAGAGAAGCATCAAAAAAGTGGTCGGAGCTTTAAGGAAAAGGCAAAAACGGTTATCAACTCGAGCTGCAAGAAAGATAAATATGAAGTTCTTTTGTATTCGGACAATGTCAAATAAACTGAACTTGCAAATCGGAATTGGGATTGGAATTCAGAAACTAATGGATGACATTACCGAAGAAACGCAGATCTTAAATCTAATTGTAAATCTAATTGTAAAAAACTGATCTGTGACTCACAAATGAGAATCTCCAGACATGAGCGTGAGTAAACGAGACTTAAACCCTAATTAATCCAAAGTATCTCCTGAAGGATGTCACTTAGAACTGAATTTTAGTTAGTACTTTATCCGTTATGCCCGCAAGTCCTTTTAAAGGTTGCAGGTTCAATCCTCAGTGTGGGTGATACTAAAAATACATCGCAAATTACTTAGGACTTCTATCCGGTAATGGCTGACGGAACGTGAGTATACTACACCCGTGGATTAAATAAAAGGTTCTGTTCGAAATTCCGCCCAGATTCCCGAGTTTGACATAAAGATTCCCATGTTGGACAAGATAAATATGAAGAAGGTCGGAAATTATATCGGCCAAAACGTGGTGACACTCAAGATGAGTCCGAATAATCAAAATAATTGAAATACTCAATCATCTCAAAACAAAACAAAAATTATACTTCATGAAACTTTCAGTTCAATTCCAGTTAGAAATTGCATTCTTAACAGCTTAAAGGCTTTTAAATTACTTTCGAGTAATAAAGTGTGCCGATAGTAAAAACGTGTTAGTTCTTTTATATGACAGTGACGCATGCGAACATATTTTTCCTTTGCTTAAGGGACACATTTAAATTATAATACCGGGCAAGCCTGCATTACGTGGACGATACTATTTTTTAGGTGGCGATAACTCCTATTTCTTCTTGGTCAAATAACACGGCAAATAATAAACAAACAAGATTTTTTCCAAACAAAAAAATATTTGAAAACCAAAACATTTATTGCATAAAAATGTATCAAAATATAATTGTAAAAATATTTATTGCATAAAAATGTATCAATATATAATTGTAAAAACATTTATTGCATAAAAATGTATTAATATATAATTGTAAAAACATTTATTGTATAAAAATGTATCAATATATAATTGTAAAATATTTATTGTATAAAAATGTATAAATATATAATTGTAAAAACATTTATTGTATAAAAATGTATCAATATATAATTGTAAAAACATTTATTGTATAAAAATGTATCAATATATAATTGTAAAAACATTTATTGCATAAAAATGTATCAATATATAATTGTAAAATATTTATTGTATAAAAATGTATAAATATATAATTGTAAAAACATTTATTGTATAAAAATGTATCAATATATAATTGTAAAAACATTTATTGTATAAAAATGTATCAATATATAATTGTAAAAACATTTATTGTATAAAAATGTATCAATATATAATTGTAAAATATTTATTGTATAAAAATGTATAAATATATAATTGTAAAAACATTTATTGTATAAAAATGTATCAATATATAATTGTAAAAACATTTATTGCATAAAAATGTATCAATATATAATTGTAAAATATTTATTGTATAAAAATGTATAAATATATAATTGTAAAAACATTTATTGTATAAAAATGTATCAATATATAATTGTAAAAACATTTATTGTATAAAAATGTATCAATATATAATTGTAAAAACATTTATTGTATAAAAATGTATCAATATATAATTTTAAAAACATTTATTGTATAAAAATGTATCAATATATAATTGTAAAAACATTTATTGCATAAAAATGTATCAATATATAATTGTAAAAGCATTTATTGCGTAAAAATGTATCAATATATAATTGTAAAAACATTTATTGTATAAAAATGTATAAAAATATAATTGTAAAAACATTTATTGTATACAAATTTATCAATATATAATTGTAAAAATATTTATTGTATAAAAATGTATCAATATATAATTGTAAAAACATTTATTGCATGAAAATGTATTAATATATAATTGTAAAAACATTTATTGTATAAAAATGTATCAATATATAATTGTAATAACATTTATTGTATAAAAATGTATCAATATATAATTGTAAAAACATTTATTGCATAAAAATGTATCAATATATAATTGTAATAAATTTCTTGCATAAAAATGTATCAATATATAATTGTAAAAACATTTATTGTATAAAAATGTATCAATATATAATTGTAAAAACATTTATTGTATAAAAATGTATCAATATATAATTGTAAAAACATTTATTGTATAAAAATGTATTAGTATATAATTGTAAAAACATTTATTGTATAAAAATGTATTAAAGTATAATTGTAAAAACATTTATTGTATAAAAAGGTATCAATATATAATTGTAAAAACATTTATTGTATAAAAAATGTATCAATATAAAATTGTAAAAACATTTATTGTATAAAAATGTATCAATATATAATTGTAAAAACATTTATTTTATAAAAATGTATTAAAATATAATTGTAAAAACATTTATTGTATTGAAATGTATTAAAATATAATTGTAAAAACATTTATTGCATAAAAATGTATCAATATATAATTGTAAAAACATTTATTGTATAAAAATGTATCAATATATAATAGTAAAAACATTTATTGTACAAAAATGTATCAATATATAATTGTAAAAACATTTATTGTATAAAAATGTATTAATATATAATTGTAAAAACATTTATTGTATAAAAATGTATCAATATATAAGTGTAAAAACATTTATTGTATAAAAATGTATCAATATATAATTGTAAAAATATGTATTGCATAAAAATGTATTAATATATAATCGTAAAAACATTTATTGTATAAAAATGTATCAATATATAATTGTAAAAACATTTATTGCATAAAAATGTATCAATATATAATTGTAAAAACATTTATTGTATAAAAATGTATCAATATATAATTGTAAAAACATTTATTGTATAAAAATGTATCAATATATAATTGTAAAAAAATTTATTGTATAAAAATGTATCCATATATAATTGTAAAAACATTTATTGTATAAAAATGTATCAAAATATAATTGTAAAAACATTTATTGCATAAAAATGTATCAAAATATAATTGTAAAAACATTTATTGTATAAAAAGGTATCAATATATAATTGTAAAAACATTTCTTGCATAAAAATGTATCAATATATAATTGTAAAAACATTTATTGTATAAAAATGTATCAATATATAATTGTAAAAACATTTATTGCATAAAAATGTATCAATATATAATTGTAAAAACATTTATTGTATAAAAATGTATCAATATATAATTGTAAAAACATTTATTGTATAAAAATGTATCAATATATAATTGTAAAAACATTTATTGCATAAAAATGTATCAAAATATAATTGTAAAAACATTTATTGTATAAAAAGGTATCAATATATAATTGTAAAAACATTTATTGCATAAAAATGTATCAATATATAATTGTAAAAACATTTGCTGTATAAAAATGTATCAATATATAATTGTAAAAAATTGTCAGATCAAAAAACAATTGTTTCAACTGATTTCTTTTATCGATTCTAATAAATTCCAATGGTAGCTTCCAAATTATGCAGTCGAAATTACCTGATTATTTACTGAATTATTTAAAAAGTCAACTTTAATCATGTTAGCAAGTGAAAAATTGCCGCCATCTTTGTTTAATTCGAACGGAAAATTACCTCCCTGTTGAACTGTGCTTTACAATCATTTTCATCAAAATCTATTTTCTTTAATAAAAAAATATTCTACCTTATCAATTTTCGTAATTTATGGATATAATCATCTTAAAAATACAATGAATATCATTTTCATTGTGCCATTCAGTTTTACGATTCCCAATTCTGTAGAAGCGCCGTAAATTTTTTTTTTCAATCCCATGTGGTACGCACACAATTTTTCATTCATATATATATATATATATATATATATATATATATATATATATATATATATATATATATATATATTAGTGTTGGGCCGATTAATCGGAATCGGGAATAAAAAAAGAAAGAATCAAAACTTTTAGGGATATCGGAATCGGGAAAATTAGTACCTATTTTCCGATGCCAATAACAATTCTTTTAGCTGTCTTTTTCTATTTAATTTTAAAAAATTTTAATTTGATTTGTTAAAAACAAAATCTTCTACTGCTGGTAATAATGATAAAATAATAAATATTTATTGATTTTTAATCAATAATAAAACTAAAATCCATAGATCATCGCTTACAAGAATATTTTTACGTCTGAGAAAATATGTGCACATTTAACGTGTGCTTTTATGGTAATTGGGATCTTGGTTGTCTGCTCAATTGTGCGACTAGTGCTGCAGACCACGTACCTGTCTCTTTATTTGAAACGTGCACAGGTTGTCTTATACATAGTTTGGGAATATCTTTGTATGTTGATCATTATACATCGTTTGATTTGTTTGCCTCTGATAACAATCGTGCCATTATCTTCTTATTGGTGTTTTATTGGTGCATTTCATTAGGATGTTACCAACTAGCTTCATTTGGTATAGAAGTTCACCTCGTGATGGAATGGTATCTTTTTTTTTTTTTTTACATAGGCATAACCACTTATCAAAGCCCAGAGACCACTCGAGGATAAGGGTTAAGAGTGTACAGTAGTCAATTGGACAATATAATAATCGTTAGTAATAGAAATTCGGTAAATTTGTTAACTTCAGTGGAACGGCTCATCAAGAACTTGTTTACGTTGGGCTTGAAGACAATCATATTGTCGTTAGCTGGAAAGACAATTCCACAGACGTGCAGTTCTAAGAAAGAAGCTTTGTTCATGGAATCTGCATTTAGGTTTAGGCACAGATAAAGAGTGGGGGGAATTATTGATAGTGTTTTCAGCTAGACGAGTGTTTCTTGTGAAAGTTTGGCGAGGGAGGACCATAGATTGAAGCTCAGTTGAACATTTTCCATGAGGGGAGTTGTCCTCAGGTGTAACAATACCATGTGTGACCTAACCAGCTGCTATGGTCGGTGATTGCCCCAAAGGAGAGCTAAGGAGAACTTAATTATAGCAATGGTCGAAAATTCCCTTAGAAAGGGCTAATGAGAGCTGAATTAGAGGGGATTGCCGAGTGACCCTGCTAGTGAGAAAGGGAAATGGTTTGGTCGCTGATGTGAAATACATCTCTTTTCTAAAGGGAAAAACAAATTTAAGTATATTAAACAATATTGTTTGGTAAAGGATTGTTTTGAGTAACCACGTTTTGGTTAGGAGGTGACCTTAAGAGGTCAAGGCAAGAGTCAACCAGTCTGGGAGAAAATCGTTGATGGGAAAATTTTTACCACTGGAAAGTTATCTCAGTGGTATGTATGGGTGTGGTGGCTAATTATCCAATCAGAGTGAACCAGATTATGACATGCTGGATGAGGATTGGTTGGATGAAAAACCCATGTTCACTCAGACTTACACACCCACTTCCATTTAAGTCAGTTTTGGAGTTTGTTTGGAGATTTGGAGTAGTTGAGCTGTGTTGCTAGCCACCGCCCCATCCAGCGTGAAAACATTCATTCACTGACCAATCGATAAACAAGAAAGCGATTGTTATAAACAAGAAAAAGATCCAGTTGAGAGACCATCGAGTACTGCCAGAAAAAAGAAAATATAATCGATATTTTTATTTTATTTTCCCTGTTGATAAACTGTGTATAATTATCTTTTCTTCGTGTAATAATTAATCCTCATGATGAAAACTAAACCCAGAGTCTGCATCGATTATTCAACATTATTACTTGTAAGTTGATTCCACAGATGGAAAACCATATTGGAGTGATCTTTTTTAGCGAACGGCCAATAAGAAAAAGAGTCGTCAACCTACTACATCCAATATCCGGCCTGCACCACATCAACCCTGTCATCATAGAAACGGCAGAGACTCCATTGATGGACTTTTGTGAGTGTTCGGTTCGAACTACATAGAACTACCTTCATGCATAACTGGTACCCTGCTGTCACATAACATTTTATGTTAAATTGGTGCGGTTGGTCCTCTCTTATGTAGTATTGGTTCTGTTTGACCAGGATATGACTTGTAACTGGGTGAACACCATGGTCTTCCTTGTATTACATCTTAACTGTAGAAAGGTCAGGTCACCGCGCTATATTATACATGTCCAAGTTACGATCCCTTGAAGCAGTTTTCTTGAATGCAGATTTCACTGCCTGGACACAATGTTCTGCTAAGCCATTCAACTGCAGAAACTTCGATGATGACGTGTGATGTTTGAAGACAAATTCTTTTGTGAGTTACTCGGAATGAAGGTTATGTCATTTATCACTTTCTCTGCAATCCCTTATTCTCCAAATATTTGCTTTGTCAGTTTGGTTATTTCTTGACTGGAGAACTCCTTTAACAAGTCACAAATGGGAATTTGGAACACAAGTCCACAACGAGCATAACGTTGAAACCTTCAATGTGAAAATAGGTTAGTGGCCATTAATTTTCCATGGCTTAACTAGAATCTCATGCAGCAACAGGGTTTCTGCAGTCTCCACTTATTTGGTGCGGCAGACATAGGGCGTATTGTTATACTATGTTGTCTATGTCTTCAGTAATGTTGCACCAAAAGACAATGTTTTTGCTAAGAGTTTCTCCATCCTTTGATATCAATGTATTTTTTGTAATACCTTGTGTTGCATTGATTTGGGTATTATCATTCGAAGTTAAGCAACATTGAGCCTGGCCAGTACCAAATGGATGACCATTTGGTAAGGCGAGGCACTGTATGTACCGTGAGGTAAAATACCAGGTTGAGAAACTGGCGCAGTCTATCCTTCTCTCGAGGGTAGATGGGACTCTCTTAAGCCGTGGTAGGCACCCTATCTAGTGATGGCATCACAATAATAAAAAAAAAAATATCCTTGATAGCCCAAGATTTGAATTACTCTACAAACTCGTGTAGCGAATTCAATCTCGGTTACGGCCACACTGGATTGATGGATTCGGTTTTATTTTAATAAAAGTCCATTTTCAATGGATAGTTCATCATAATAATGCCAATATGTGTATTAATTTTTTTGTGGAATGTTATCCTCATCTCCATAGTTGTTGTTTCACCACATTATGGTCAACTCATCCTCCGGCCTTCTTCAGGTGGCTAACTATGACAGGATAGGAATGTTGAGTCTTGAAACTGTATCCCCAGTAATTACTGCCTTCCCTAGTTGTTGTCTTACCACGTTTTTGGCCAAATAATCCTCTGGCCTGCTTTGGGTAAAATTGAAACCGCTATCTTCAGACAATGCTCACTGGGAACTGTAGAAATTCAACACCTCTATCCATTGTGTCATGGGTCCTGAAGGACAATCAAGATTGAATTTTATGGTCTGATGAAATTCTAATTTTGTGTTCTTACTGGTCTTCCATTGTCAGGTCGGTACTAAATGGTTTTATATATATATATATATATATATATATATATATATATATATATATACATATATATATATATATATATATATAATTTTTATTTTTGAAATCCTTTGAGATGAGGCATTATAATTTGTTGAGATAACAACTATGGAAGGCAGAAATTACTAGGGATACAGTTACAAGACTCAGCATTCCTATCCTGTTACGGTTAACCAGTGAAACCACCTGAATAAGGCCAAAGGATGAATTGGCTGAAACGTGGTAAAGCAACAATTATGAAGATGAGGATAACAGTCCGCAAAACAATAAATAAATAAATAAATAAATAAAAATAAAAAAAATAATAAAAAAAAATAAAACACACATTATGAACCTCATCTCAAAGGATTAAAACAATAATAAAACAAATAAAAAAATTATAACGCTAACATTGAACGTGTCGGGCCAATGTTTCTATAATTAGTCGTTGATCGGGGGGGGGGGGTAGCTCACTTTTACTGAGATCGTTCATTCCCCCCCCCCTATCTTCTTCTCATACGAGAATTTAAGACGCTGAAAACCATACAACTTTGAGGAATTGATGCGGCTACGATGAAAAAGGATCTCTTTGTGTCTCTACACGGCTTAGACATTGTGAAAGTAATTTATTTCTTTAATTAGAAATGTAAACATTAAAAGTCGAGTATGATTGTTTATTTCTGATCTTAAACGAATGAAAGATATTCATTTTCACATTTGTCCGGACATTTCTTACGGCATTGTTGTCAATCTTAATACAAAAGAAAAACAAAAACAAAAAAAACAACAGAAAAAATCTTTGTAAGGGAGGCTACTCTGGGGGATAAAAATAAGAATTACCTCCCTTATAAAAATAATGAGTTACGTTTGCTGTTTTGAATTCAAACGAATAAATATTCTTTCCTTGTGATTTACAATTTCAAAAAAAAAAATGATTTATAACTGTGCTTTTTTTTTTTTTTTTTTTTTTTATTATTATTATTATTATTTATAATATCAACGGTTTGTAAAACTAGGAGAAAATGTAACCAGTTGGGTTACCCAATGAGTTCAAATTAGGAAAAAGTGAGTCTACAACGCTATTTTTTTTTTTTTTTTTTTTTTACACAGGCATCACCACATTATCAAGGCCAACAGGCCATTCGAGGATAAGGGTAAAAGAGTGTACAATAGAGATTGGACAATATAGTAATCATTAGTAATGGAAATTCGGTAAATTTGTTAACTTATATGGAACGGCTCATCAAGAACTTATTTACGTTAGACTTGAAGACAACCATATTGTAGTCAGCCGGAAAGCAGGAAAACGGAACACAATTCCACAGGCGTGCAGTTCTAAGAAAGAAGCTTTGTTCATGGAATCTACGTTTAGGTTTAGGCACAGATGAAGAGTGGGGGAATTATTGATAGTGTTTTCAGCTAGTCTAGCGTTTCTTGTGAAAGTTTGGCAAGGAGGGACCATAGATTGAAGCTCAGTTGAACACTTTCCATGAAAATAACGATACATCAGAGACAAACTCGCAATATCTCTTCTGTGAGATAGAGGTTGCAGGGAAGAGAAAAGGACATCTACGAGGCTACAAAGTCTATTTTGAACTCTGTCAAGGCAGGACAAGTCCTTTCTAGCCGCTCCTGCCCAGATGTGGCAACAGTATTCCATCCTTGGACGTACCTGGCTCTTATATAGATAAAGAATTGCATCAGCAGTGAGATATCTACTGAATCGATAGAAAGATCCCACCATTTTTCCAGCGGCCTTGGCAACAGATTTGATGTATGTGTTCCATTTAAGATCAGGAGTAACGGTCAAGCCCAGAAGCTTGTCAAAACTTGAGGCCTCCTGAAGACGAGAGCCATTCATTTCAATTGATGCTAGATGTGGATCAGAATGTTAATGATGTAAAGAGAGAAGCTTGGTTTTAGATGCATTAAAAGTAACCAGCCACTCCTTTCCCCATTGTACCACGTGCTCAAGATCAGAGGAGAGAGAATCAGAGAGAACTTGGTCGTTTACTGCCTTAGATGTGCTACCATAAATGGTAGTGTCGTCAGCATAAATGTCTACAAATGATGTAAAGATGTGATTTGGAAGATCATTAATGTAGATCAGGAAAAGAGTTGGGCCCAGGATTGACCCCTGAGGAACTCCAGCATTAATACTGTGAGCTTCTGATTTTTGCCCCTCAACTACTACTCTTATGAACCTATCAGAAAGAAATGATTTAATAATTGAGAAGACATTTCCAGCTATACCATAGCTAAAGATCTTGTGAAGTAAACCTTTATGCCATACCCTATCAAAGGTTTTAGATATGTCAAGAGCAAGTGCCCTAGAAAGGTTGCCACCGTCGAGAGATTTGCTAATCCTATGAGATATAACTGTAAGCATATCTGCTGTAGATCTAGCAGAACGGAAACCATATTGAGTGTCACTAAGAAGGTTATTTTTGTTAAGATGGTTTATTACTTCTGTATTTAACACAGATTCCAACAACTTACTCATGGCGCACAGGAGACTTATTGGCCTGTACTGAGAGGGGGATGAGCGATCACCTGAATTCTTAAATACAGGGCATACTGATGAGATTTTCCAGGGTGATGGGAAGCTATTCTCCTTAAGACAACGTTTAAACAGTTTTGTAAGTATGGGTGCTAGTTCTGGTTGAAGTTTTTTGAGTACTATAATTGAAATACCGTCAGGGACAGTTGCTTTACTGAAATCAAGGTTTTTGATTAGCTTGGCAACTTCACGTACAGATATATGTATATCACATAGCGTGTTTTCTAATACAGGAGGAAATATTGGAGATTGGCGGCCTTGGTCGCAAAGGGTAGAATTAGCTGCAAAGTTCTTGGCAAAGAATTTGGCTTTGTCTGATGCTGACGAGATTACCTCAGGTCCATTGATGATAGTTGGGATAGAGCACACACTTCTGTTCAGGATTCTGTTTGCTATTTGCCAAAACTGGTGGGAACCAAGCCGCTGCTCAGCTACTTTGGACTTGACGGATTGAGCATACAACTCTCTTGCGTTCTTTATTACTTTCTTACAATGGTTGCTGGCAGTCCTGAAAGCGGTTTAGTTTCCATACATCTATTATGTTGGAAGCAGTGGAAAAAGTGATTTCTGTGCGCGATGGCAGCAGCACATTCTGGAGAGAACCATGGCTGGCTGTTAGGTTTTTGCTGGAACTTTTTCGAGGATATGAAACGGTCTATACCTACAATTAACCATTCCGTCAGGTCTGATACTATAGAGGACACATCCTTTTTAAACATGGAACGTAGAGGTAGATCCAATATAAATGTACGGAAGCTATCCCAGTCAGCCTTAGTGTATCGATATAATGTACAATGGAGAGGCACGTCTGAGGACTTATTACATTTCATTTTTATCTTAATTGATACAACAGAGTGGTCGGAAGATCCAAGAGGCGACAGAACAGAAACTGAACATAGTTCAGGGCAAGTTGTGAGAAAAAGATCTAGTAGACTCGCATACTGGCCATCATTGTCAGGCACACGGGTGGGTTCGTGAACAATCTGAGTGAGGTCATAAGCAATGGAGAAATCATGACAGAACCTCCCCTCATCATCGGTCTTGTTTGAGTGGGTCAACCATTCAACGTTGTGAACATTGAAGTCTCCACATACGTGAATGTTAGCTGAAGAATAAGCAGATAGGACTTGGTCAATTTTCTCAGATAGGCTTTTAAAGATAGTAACTCCGCTGTTGTGGGGGCAATAGAAAGTAAATATAAATACAGTAGTGTGAGCTAATGCAACCCGGAAGCACATATAGGGTAAGTTAGGATCTTCTCTGGAGATGTCCCTACCACACGGGAAGCCATCTTTAATATAGGCACATATTCCATGCCGATGGCGATCTTGGAGGTCAGATTTTGAAGTTAAGTTAGAGTATCCTTTAATTGCGAACTCTTCTAGGGAAATAGCCTGTCCAATGCCAGTTTCACTTAAAAATAAAAGGTCTGGTTTAGTCTCCTGTAATTGGGTTTCAACCTCTGGAAGGTTAGAACGTAGACCCCTGATGTTGGAGAAGGAGACATGGTAGTAGGCGTCTACGTTGGAAGTTGGAGAACCGGGTTTAATCGTGTATTTTTTCTTGAAACTTGTCATGATGGAATTTTGGAATTTGTGGACTAGGTCGTCAGATTTACTTAGAGCAGGACAGAGAGGGGAAACTAAGAGAGAAACAGAAACAAAGAATTTTTTTTTTTGTAGAACATGATAAGGTAAAGCCATAACAATTACCCACTAATATGGCATAAGAGGCCCCACCAGAAGCTACTGCATGGTCCAGAATCCATTCACCAAATGGCAATACAGCAGCCCCAGTACTTTGCACCTGCTGATAGAACAGCCACCTTAGGTTCGGTTCCCTGACTATCAGGCGGATAACGTCAGCCCAGATAAAACGTTTACCTCCAGCACCCTTACTAGTGACATGGCTACAAGGATAGACATAGAAACAGAAAATTTCCGCCATCTCTGCCAACTGTTCGCGCAAAATACTGCCAATCTAGAAAACAGCCTTTTCTTCTCCCTTTGTCAGAAAAATCACTCATTAAAAAATGAGGACTGAAAGACAAGTAAGAAGAAGCGAGAGTAACGGGAGCTGCCGATAACGCATCCACAATGCGTTTTCTACTCTCCATTAAAAAAAAAAAAAAAAAAAAAACTATTAAGTTTTATACTTAATAAAAGTCCAACGGACGTGTTTAAGGGAAAGTATGGTGATAGATTCCCCTCTCACGAACTAAAAATGAGTACAATTTCGTAATCTATTTTTGCAATCAACTTGGTAGATAAATAAACATTTATGGACAAGAAAAACGCTAGCATTTAATAAAACAGAAATACATAAATTAAATACTGAAATAAAATGTAGTTATTAATATTTGAATCTAAAGATAAAAAGTATGATTAATATAGACGTCACTTATCTCGAAAAAATACTTTCGTCTTCAAAATGCAAACTGTAGAAAAGAATTTAAGTTTTAATAACATCAGCGTTCAAAAGACTTTCTTTTTTTTTAAATTAACCGTTAAAAGAAAAGCGTGATTTAAGTTAAATTTTCTCTTTCTCTCTCCCTTCCTCTCTCTCTCATATCAATGTATAACTTTCTTTTCTCTTCTTAATCTTTATCACTTTTTTCTTTTTTTTACTCTTAAGCCTACTACGTTCAAATAAAATGCAATGCAGACAGCAAAACGTATACTAACCAACAACATGAACAGCTATAGACATCTGTGCAATGATCGGGCTGCTTGGGCATTAATAACACTTTACAATACTTCCATCCAGGATCTTGACAGGTCTCCAGCTGTAATGCTATACAGTCAAGTCATCAAAGACTACCTTCCTATCCTATGGGATAAATATCAAATATCGAAACAATGAAAAAAAATAGACAAACTAAGGGACTTAGCAATGACTAAGAGACATAACAGTTCTACAACCAGCATTGTTGTCCATTCCAAGAACCTTAAGTTAGAGACTTTGTTCAGATCCAGAACCAGGACGGCAAGTACCCCCATTCATGGATGAAGACGGGAAAGATTGTGAAGACATGATAACCGACAGTACTAAGTGCAAGTAAACAGGAGTAATTAAGTGACGCTGCACAATTGTTAGTTTCTCTGTAAAATATACCCAGATGTGGATGGCCCACATTACTCAACTTCAGGAAGCTTAAATCCGTCCATAAACCCTGAGCTCCCACAAAAATGAAAACCCCCGAGGAAGCAATGGGTATCACACAGAACATTAATGTCAGATCGCCCGGCAAGCATGATGATGAGAAAATGGAAACTGATGACACAGCAGTCAGTGTTAGAGAATGGATCGAGAGAGAGGGGGGATGGGTAAATTATATTGAGACACGTTGACCGGAAGTCAGGATCAGCTGATCGGATTGCGTGTGAGTCACGTGATCAGGTTAGCTGAATCGTAGAGATTTGGTTTGGACTTAGAAGGAGACAGACAGCTTCACACATGTCTCCTCCCCTTCACTGGGGGGGGGGGACAGCTGACGTGTACCACGCAAGCCAAAGATTCACTTTCCATCCTTCTGCGCGACATCTGGAAAGTGAAATAAAAACTATAAAACCAATTCATCGTTTGGAGTGAAATGAATCTTCGTCCCGAAAACAGGTATCAGTCTCCCTCCAAGACGAGATGAATTCAGATGGACCAACATCCACGATGCAGAAGGTATGTCTAAAATACATGTACCCCACACACACACACAATGGCATATGAACAAATAGACAGAACAACTAGACGATTACACACGATCCCCTTTATGATACAACAACCCAACAGCAGGAGTAGTAGAGAGCAACAAAGGAAACATCCACATCCCGTCAGTCCCCACCGGTAACATACCCTTCATGTTGCTGAATAAGAGTGCCAAGAAACTTGTCTCCACAAATACGTGGAGAACCACATAAGTTATCAAGACAACCACGACAATTCATGCAGTAATTGATGGGGGGAGGTGGGGGATTAAGCATAGGTAAAAGAGTTATCTACTGTTGTGTTTAAGTAGTGCCCGGGAGTTATCTGCCCTTAATACAGGAAGTACCGGTGTGTTATCTGCCCCTTTAGGACAATATAAAAACAGACGGAAGTGGAATTCAAAAATGAACTGTAAAACATTTTCCGTATTTTATACCCCATTGATTAAATAAAGAATTCTGTTTGAAATTCAGTTCGACAATACATCTAAAGAAGGTTGGAGGTTACAGCGACCAAAAGATTGTATGAATACAGCACAAGATGAAAACAGTAGTTCAAATCATCCAAATAATCTATATGTTAATACAATAGCATGTGTGTTATTTTCTGTGTCATGCTTACAACCGGGTTATTTAATTGTTCTGTACTTTCATTTATTGTAATAAATAATTTTACCAAGAATTTTTCATAAGTTTTAGTTTCGGTTTCGATTATATCTGATGGCACTCAAGTCATTTAATTTTTTTATAAATAATTTTACTAAGAATTCTTCATAAGTTTTGGTTTCGGTTTTGACTGTAGCTAATGGCACTTAAGTCATCTATTTTACCAAGAATTCCTCATAAGTTTTGGCTTCAGTTTCAATTATATCCAATAGCACTCCAATAATTTTTTTTTTTTTAAATAATTTTATCAGAAATTCTTCGTAAGTCTTGATTTCAGTTTCGATTTTAGCTGATAGCACCATAGTAATCTATTTTTTTATAAATAATTTTACCAAGAATTCTTCGTAAGTTTTGGTTTCGATTATAGCTGAAGGAACTAAAGTTTATATATATATATATTAAGTAAGTTATAAAATATATATGGCGATTAAGCTACACTGAATATTCTGCGTTTCTTTCACTCTAGGATTCTTACGGCTTACCTATACAATACTTCCTTCTGGGATCTTGAGATATATATATATATATATATATATATATATATATATATATATATATATATATATATATATATATATATATCTCAAGATCCCAGAAGGAAGTATTGTATAGGTAAGCCGTAAGAATCCTAGAGTGAAAGAAACGCAGAATATTCAGTGTAGCTTAATCGCCATATATATTTTATAACTTACTTAATATATATATATATATAAACTTTAGTCGGGTTTCAATCCTGGATTAAGGTAGTTGCCTGTCTAGCCGCACTGATGAGCTGTGAAACAGCGAAACAGTACTGTATGTGGATGACTATATATATATATATATATATTCATAAGTTTGGGATTTGTTTTCAATTCAAGCTGATGAACCAAAGTCATATAGATATATTTCTTATTTTTGAAATCGCAACTTCATAATATATAAAAATCGATAGAACATTAACTCTATAATAATATATATGAAATCTGTAAGAATTAAAATATCATATTTAAACGTATTTTACGACCTGGCTATGCCAGGCATCCATGCTAGTTTGGATAAATACTTTTGCAGTTTTAACAAAAGAGCTACAATAATATCAGAGCGTCTCAATTTATGCTGAACATCTACAGAATGCCAATATCCATATGTTACATATGAATGAGTCTCCTGTGGAATTTCCACAGGTCATGCTAATGCAAAATAAATTGTTTTTGACTAATTTACCCAAAATTTTTTTTTTTGATTAATTTACTAGCAGAATTTTTTTTCCAGATGTTTTTTTGTTTTTGTTTTTTTGACAGCAGTATTATTGTTATTTTATTTTTACCAGCAGAATTTTTTTTTACCATCCAATTTTTTTTACCAGTGCTTTTTTTGTTTTGTTTTTCCTTTTTACCAGCAGATTTTTTTTTTACCAATGGATTTTTTTTTGCCATCCAAATTCTCTTTTCTTTTTTTTGTTACCAGCAGAATATTTTTTTCTTTCATCAGCAAAATTTTTTTTACCAGCAGAATTTTTTTTACCAGCAGAATTTCCTTTAAAATAATTTATACCATTTATAGTAACAATTATTTGTTTATTCTTTTTTTTTTTTCAAACATATCTCAATCCTAAAACTGAGGAATATTTTTGTATGTAGTTTTTGTGCTTAAAACATTAAAAAAAAGCCAAAGATTTGAGCAACTCAGCTTTAGTATAAAAATGGACATTTAATCTTATTTATTTTACATTTTATTGTTGAGCCTCCAGTTGGCAATTTGAATTTATGTTTTCGTTAAATAAGTCTCTTCATATCACAGTAAAAAAATAGTCTATTCTTTTTATCATTTCGGACAACTTGAAGTATCAATTGCTCAAATTATGATGTAATGTGAATCTGTAGTGCGAATGATGTCACTATTTGTTTCAAGCATGTCAAGACAGTATCGGACTGAAGCCATTGATACATCAGAGTAACGGTGCATCTTCTTAACGTGATAAAAAACCTTCATGATGTGGCAGCCATTTTGAGAATCTAGAAAAAGAAAATGAAAATATGAAAATTATTTAAATCAAAAATCATGAAACCTTCTAACTAGGAGTAAAGTGTAGTACCTGTTCTGATATACTGAAATTCATCTTTTCTGTCACCTCACCAGTGAAAAAGAAATCGTTCTACACTGAGGAATTTTTTTTTTTTTTTTTTTTGTCCCAATCCAGAATGCACCTTTTTGGGGGATATGGAGTTTTCCCTCTATGACCTGATTGAACTAATTTGTTCAGTCGTAAATAAATGAATATAACGGCATAAATAAAGTGGGAATTGATTCAAACGCGCCTTGTACATATTAGTTCAGTATATTTTATTGAAATATACTTTTTTTCCAGTTTATAAATATTTTTATGATGATCTACATCATAATTCAGGTTAAAAAAAGGTTAACAACCAATCTTGTGTCTAACTTTGTCCTCATGGGAAGACAAATAAATAAGAACTATAGAACTTACATATAGTGATTATCATCTTGAAAAAAGTGTTGTGGCATATCAACCCTTTTCAGGATATTTAATGCTGGATTTACTCATTTTGGTACTAGATTTTTTGGTTATAGTCAGCTAATATACTTCCTAACTTCCGGTGTGGTTGCTACCGGAAGCGATGACAACGCAAGTCAGTTCCTTCACTTTTATTGTGCTCCAGTATTTCAATTGTGAAGCGATTTATTAAAATAAAAAATATAAGAAAAAGACATATATACAATAAAAATTAACAAAATTAAACGGATAAAAATAACACAATTAGTCTTTATTTGCACGTTCTAAATATTTCATTACTTAAAACGATTTCACAAAGTGTTTTCAATGATTCTTAAAAAAAATAAATAAAACTAATTTCAATAATTCTTTTTTATAAAAAAGAGCACAAAAAAATGTCTTCTCAATAATTTGTAAAAAGAAAACAAATAATAGCAATTTCGATAAATCTTAGTTTAATTAAAAAAGAACGACTGGAAAAACGTAAAAAAAAAAAAAAAAAAAGAGTACATGCACAGCAAAGATATATAAATCATCCCCCTCTCAGTACAGACCAATAAGTCTCTTGTGTGTCATGAGTAAGTTACTGAAATCCATATTAAATAAAGAAGTAGTCAACCACCTCAGCAGAAATAACCTCCTTAGTGACATGCAATATGGTTTCCGTTCTGCTAGATCTACAGCTGATGTGCTAACAGTTATATCCCATAGGATTAGTGAATCTCTCGACAAAGGCTTCCTTTCTAGGGCAATTGCTCTTGACATATCAAAGGCCTTCGATAAGGTTTGGCATAAGGGCCTACTTCACAAGATTTCCAGCTACGGTATAACTGGAAATGTTTTCTCAATAATTAAATCATTTCTCTCTGATAGGTTCATAAGAGTAGTGGTTGATGGGCAGAAATCAGAGGCCCACAGTATTAATGCTGGAGTCCCCCAGGTGTCCATCCTGGACCCAACTCTCTTTCTGATCTACATCAATGATCTCCCAAAACACATACTTAATTCATTCATTGACATCTATGCTGATAACACGATCATCTACGGCAACATATCAACGGCCGTAAATGACAAAGCTCTCTCTGATTCCTTTTCCTCTGATCTTGAGCACGTCGTTCTGTGGGGGAAGAGATGGCTGGTTACTTTTAATGCATCTAAAACCAAGCTCCTAACTTTACATCATCAACGCTCTGTTCCTCATCTAGCATCAATTGAAATGGATGGCTCTCATTTTGGGGAGGCTTCATGTTTTGACAAGCTCCTGGGTTTGACCTTTACTCCTGATCTGAAATGGAACACGTATATAAAGTCTGTTGCCCGGGCCGCTGGGAAATGGTAGAATCCTTCTACCGCTCCAGAAGATATCTTACTACTGATGCAATTCTCTATCTCTATAAAAGCCAAGTACATCCAAAGATGGAGTACTGCTGCCACATCTGGACTGGGGCTTCAAAAAACAGCCTATCCTGCCTGGACAAAGTACAAAATAGACTTTGTGGCTTAGTGGGGGACGCTCTCTTCTCTTCCCTGCAACCTCTCTCTCACAGAAAAGACGTTGCGAGGTTGTCTTTGTTTTATCGTTATTTCCATGGCAAGTGCTCGTCTGAGCTCCAATCTCTGGTCCCCCCTCGCCAATCCTTCATGATAAACACCCGTCTAGCTAAAACCACAGTCAGTAATTTCCCCCACTCTTTATCTGTGCCTAAATCAAAACGTAGATTCGATGAACATAGCTTTTTTTCTGAGAAGTGCACACCTGTGGAATTCTCTTCCGTTTGCCTGTTTCCCACCTGACTACAACTTGGACGTCTTCAAGTCCAACATAAACAAATTCCTAATTAATCGCCCCCTTAAGTAAGACACTTTATCAAATCTCCAATACCAACTATTACTACGATATTATCCCATTGATTATTGTACACAAAATAACCCTTATCCCCAAGTGGCTTACAGGCCTTGATAAGTGGTGATCCCCATGTAAAAAAAAAATAAAATAAAAATAAAATAAGGAACGAAACAAACATCTTTGTCAGACAAAGGAAGACATAACTTCAACAAAAGAGGCAAATACAATTCTATGGGGTTACAACATTTGACCAATTAGGGAACACAGTTGGCTCATCTTTAATCTTGTTGACGGAAAGCTGAAACGAAAATTCTACCACAACTGACTTCAGGTCTTTTTTTCGGCAACCTTTATTCCAGAATGTTGTTTCCATCATGCAGTCCTGTCTTACATCTTAATTATCAGCCTTGCCTTGGCTGGGTGCCATCCCGTCTGTTGACTGTCTCTCTCTGTCGCCTGTTACAGACTCTACTAACTAATTTTTTTAAAGTGTTTGTAAACTCATTACATCATGTATTTACGTAACCAAAAACCCTTGCCTGGTATTTTGTCACATATTTTTGTTTATTAAAACCAAACATTCCAATCCTATTTTATTGAATAAACATCCTTCTGAACATTTTATTGTTTTACATATTTCTGGCTTAATTATTTCTACATAAAATTCCAATCCTTTTTCAAAACATTCTTCCGTTATTAAAACACTTTGTTATTTCTATAACATTGTCACCAGTTCCAATGTCAATCACTCACCTCTGTATCCGGAACATCTGATGTTGCCAGACCATAATATAATAGTATTATTTCGATCTATCCTAACAATCTCAACAGCCCAAATTTTCTTCATGCGAAAATCAGAACAATTCTAACTAGTCGTTTATCCTATATTATCTGTATATTATCTTTAGAATATATGTCTTTAGAATATGATATGTCCCATGAAAGGGATATATTCATTTGAAGACGTTAAGTGGTCTTTGCAACAGTTCAGAGTAATAATTTCATAAGTCTCCTTCCTAAAAAATTGTTTGTGGTCGGAGCTAGTATTTCTTGGTATAGGCCATGTGATATACCTTCTGACATCTCTCCTAGGTAGCTCTACCAGTCTGTATTTATGGCTTAACCAAGCAAGGAAAAACCTGGATGTATATATAAATTGTTACAATATTTTGGATTTATAATGGGGTATGATCCCACACAGTCGGACGATTCTATTTATAAACGATGCTACTAAGAACTGACGAATTGAATTAATTCACGTTCTGCTACCAACCAATCAGAAACCAGAATTGCTCCATAAATATTAAACCTTTTCCGTAGCAATTTCACATGGGTTTTTTTCCGTCTCGACACGGTAAGAATATTTTGCTCTGTGGAACTGTCTACTGCAAACCAGTCACCTCTCAAAACTTGTTTAGAACAATGAACCATCGGGAACTGTTCTGAAACTAAACATGGCTTACACTTCTAGATAAATACAAAATAGTCCAATAAAATTACAAATGTATAACACCTAACTTATTGTGAATTTTTTTTTAAATTTTAATTAAGTTTGTTTCTGATAATCTGTCTGTACTATACAGTAGTAGTATTGTATGGGATAGACCTTTATACCGCTATGTTTTAGCCATTCTGAGAAATTGTCTTGAGATAGATGGGCTGTCGCATAGTCTCCGTCCAGTCGAGTGACTGGACAATGTAGAATCAGGTGGTCTGTGTCCTGAGGGCTTCCTTGCACTTTGCGCAGATTGAGGAATCTGTTTGTCTCCACCTATGTTTGTTTACTGCAGTCCTGCAGTGTCTTGTTCTGATCCGGTTTGTGGCTACTCACTGTTTCCTACTATTTGTAGAAAAAACTTTCACCTAACTGAAAACACTATCAATGATTTCCCTCATTCTTTATCTGTGCCTAAAACTAAATGTAGATTCCATGAACAAAGTTTCTTTCTTAGAACTGTACGCCTGTAGAACTGTCTTCCATTTGCCTGCTTTCCAGCTCAGCTGACTACAATATGGTTGTCTTCAAGTCCAACGTAAACAAGCTTTTGATAAGCCGTTCCACTTAAGTTAACAAATTTACCGAATTTCCATTATTAACGATTACTATATTGTCCAATTGACTACTGTACACTCTTTACCCCTTATCCTCAAGTAGCCTCTGGGCCTTGATAAGTGGTGATTCCTATGTAAAAAAAATGTTTTAAAAAGCCTGGGAGGCGCAAAGTTGGGTCTTCAATGATATCCGTTCCTTTGGGATTATAGTTTCTACATTTCCTTCCATGTCTCAACTGGGTCAAAAATTTTTATTTTTGAGTTGTAGAATGGATTTTGAGACTTTAGTCAGGAGGTATCTAGGTATCTTTTAAAATTAGTTAGATTGATAAGTCCCTGGTGACCTCCTCGACGTTTTGAATCCATTTTTGAGTTGCCTCTTCCCTACTTATGTGGGGTGATGTGATTAAGCTTGCGAGTGGTAGCCATGGTGTTTGTGTTGACTTCAGACATCCTGAGGTAATACACATAATTTCTCAGAGTTTTCTATCAGTTGATCTTATGCGTTGGCTCTGAGACCATGTTGGGGTGCAGTATTCTGCAGCACTGTAGCAGAGTGCAATTGCTGTTGTCCTAAGGAATCGTTGGGAAGCTCCCCATTGCATTTCGGCTACTTTCTTTTGGAGGTTTCTGAATTTTTGAGATGAAGATTGGTTATTCGTATTATTTTGATTCATGGGACTACTGTTCTAATCTTGCACGTGATTTTCACAACGTTTCGATTGATGTAACACTCGACCTTCTTCAAGTGTATCTTGTCGAACTGGAGAATATTCCGAATTCTCAAGTTTGACAGAAACATTCCCGAGTTCGACAAGATACACCTAAAGAAAGTCAGAGGTTAGGGTTGACTGAAACGTGAAAATCACACTCACAATGAGAACAGTAGTCCGATGAATCCAAATAATATGAATTTCTTTAGGAGGTTGTTTCTTTTGACAATCTTATTTGCACATCCCCTTAGGTGCATCTTATTCTATCAAGGGTGATTCCCAGGTTTTTCGGGAATTGATTGGAGGGAGGGGGGGGGTCTTCACCAGCTCTCACCTGGAGGGTTCATCTAGTCTTATAGTTGTTGAGATGGAAGACTGATGTAACTGTCTTTTTTTTCTTTTTTTTTTCAGGGAGAGTATTTCAAAATATTAGTAACCCGTTTTTATGGCAATATAGGAATTAAAAATAAAACATTTGCATTTATTCATTACGATGAACAAAAGTGGAAATGTTTAACACATTGGTATCAAAACTAAAAGAATGAGTTTTTGTAGTTCTAAGTCTTTGTGGCATTCGTCGACTTTTGACAAAAAATAAAAATTGCAAAATGCAGTACTCACAAGTATTCTCCTGTTTCTCTTTTTGTAGAAGATTTAAAACAATGACAGACATCTCAGAATCTTGGAAAAATAGAGCCTGAAGAGAAATGGAAAAGAAAGTTCATGAGTTCAACATCGCATGTTATAATAATGTTTACATAACAGCTAATTTATACTAATTTCGATACGACTTGTAAATACGTAAAAATGTTTTCACCTGAAATGTGTTGGTTCAGAAGATCAGCAATTTACACAAGCATCAGAACTGGTATGAACCCCATATCACTCACCTCGTATGTATTTTTCTTGTCTTGACGTCGACAGATTTCCCCAGTCTTCTCCATTGTTTCCAAAGCAAGTTCCAAAGATTGTTGAGGATCGGAAAATCCCTTTCAGTATGACAAGAAAAAAAGAATTTTAATAGAAATAAAATATTTGATCTAATATGCAGAATAAATAACACATAGGTAGATTGTTCTCATTTCATCAGCCATCATTGGGTGGAAATCTTAAATAATTTTAAAGTATACGAGGTGCCTTCAATACGTTTCCAAACTTTTTTCATATGGGCACTTTTGTTGATAGTACACACATGAAACTCTAGTCGCCTTCAAAGTAATCTCCCTCGGTTGCAATGCACTTAATGTACCATTCTAACAACTTCTGGAAGGCCCCATGGAAGTCCTCTTGTATGAGCATGTCAAGGACCCTCGTCATAGTGTCTTTCATCTCCTTCATTAACAAGAACCTCTAAGGTTTTCCTTGAGCTTAGGGAATAACCAAAATGCACAGGGAGCAAGGTCTGGACTGTAGGGAAGGTGAGGAACTGTCTTGATTCTCATCTTCGTCAAATAGTGTGTGACAAGGATGGAAGGCCTTTAGAACAAACATTGCGCAAATCTTCCACACTTTCAGTTCCTCGTGAATAATTATGTGTACAGTTCTCACACTGACATCAAACTGTGCACTTATTGTCTCTATAGACACACGACGGTCCTTATTCATGAAATTCTTTATTTGGCCAATCAACTCTGGTGTTCTAACTTCCTTACTCCTCCCACATCTGTCATTATTCCTCACAAACTCCCTGCCTTTCTTGAATTTCTTATGCCACTCAAAAACTGATGCTCGCTTCATGCAAGATAGTCCAAAAGCAGTCTGAAGCATTCCATACGTTTCTGTGGCATTTTATTTCCAAGTTTAAAACAGAATTTTTTTGTATATCGTTCTTCTAAAGTGTCCTCGCATCCAGGTTGCATTTTTGAAATTCACCAGCTGTAATATTCAGACTTTAGTAGGGTGTATTCCAATTCCTGCTGTAGCTGTTTATTTGAACCTAGAATCATAAAAATTGGTCAGTCATCTCATAAGATGTATAGCAATAACATATTGAATTTTCAAGTGTCTGTGACAATTTTAAATGCCTGTACAAAAAAAAGTCTGGAAACTTATTGAAGACACCTCGTATATTACTTTTGCGTGTAATAATGGTTGCACCATCAACGTCTCGAAAAATGTCACTTTGAACTGATTCCTGTGTTTGAGATGAAGATTTCGGAGTTTGAAAAGATGCATAGGAAAACAGTCAGAGATTACGTCGGCTGTAACATTGGAAAAATATCAAAATGAGAAAAGTTCTGACTAATCCAAATAATACGACTATGTTTTTTGTTAGTTCAATTTGACCTGAACTATAAGTAGATTGTTCTTGTTCCCTCAACCATGAATTGTGCAACTGTTTACAAATCCAACAAGGTAAAAATTTATGGAACATCAAGTCTTAGTATAATCCTCGTGAATCCAATAGTATTTCTACAGTATAGCATAATCCTTAGAAAACAGGTATAATATTGTAACTTAATGTGAAAATGGAAAGACTCAGGTGGGAATTCTCAGAACGGGAAGGTTGGTGCAAAAATAATGTTGTTTTTATATATATATAGTTGAGCGTCAAAAAATATTATTTTTGCTCCAACTTAATAATTAGTGGAATTCCAAGAAATTGATAGGTTTCAATTTCGTCAAGGTAAAGATTTATATTTAGATACAAAATTTGGTGTATCAGACAAGAGGCATATATCAGACCACTTCCAAAAGAATACATATATATATATATATATATATATATATATATATATATATAATTAAAAAATATAAAAATATTCTTTGTGAAAGAGAAAGAAACACCTGGAACAGACAGTAAATTGGAGTAAACATTATTACCACCATACAAATAGCTGAGCTTAGATTGTTAGATAATAGCCCACATATCTGACCTTGGTCACTGAAGGGGCAACCCTTTATACCAACAGTTTCTAATCCAGCTCCCACTTCCCACCTCTCGGGAGCTGGATCCCCCCTTTCCCTCCCCCTTCCCCCTATCTCCACATTAAAAAACGGCCTCCTGCCTAATTTGCTCAGTGGGGAAGCAAATAAATAAACAACCTCACATACCTGACCTTTAACCAGCTTCCATTTCCCACCTCTCGGGAGCTGGTCTCCTTTTTCCCTTCCCCCTCCCTTCACTCTCACATTAAAAAATTGGCCTTGTGCCTAATTTGCTCGGTGGGGGAGCAAATAAATACCCACTGATATGCAGTTCCATCCATACAAATTAATGATTGCTCATAAACTGCACAAGTACAACTGGGAATTCGCATGTCAAAATGTGGGAGATATTTCAGCCGCATATTGTCTTATAGTTCTCTTAGTCTGTCTGTTCATTCTACTTTTTCTCAGAAACTACTGGGCCCATCTGGCTGAAATATTGTATGGAACTTTTGTTATGTTAAGGTGCAGCAAACTAAGTATTATGGTATCCATTCAATGCACAGTTAGTATTTAATGCAAAATTGAGCACAAATTTAATGATATTCAACCATCAATTTAGCATAAAATACTCATCCTAAACCAACAGGCTATAACTTTTACCTGTTTTTAACAAACTATAAAGCCAAGTATTATAATATTAGCACTGACAATAAAGGTATCAACATAGAAAATAGGTTTTTATTTTGAAGAGTTTTATCTACTAAATGAGAAACACCAAGGAAGTAACATATTATGGTGTTGGAGAAGGAGGGAAGAATTCAGTCTGAAGAAATAATAACTAGGGCTATGACAACAGCATATTCTTTTCATTGTTTTGACTCTCGAGTATATATCCGACACAGTTAATCAACCAAGAATCACATCACTCTATATAAAAGCATATAAGATATCGACGGATATACACTCGAGAGTCAAAACAATGAAAAGAATATGCTGTTGTCCTAGCCCTAATAACATGGGGCAGTTGTAACCAGAATAAGCAAAATGGCAATTGGTAACAGAACAGTAGATACTTTGTGTATTTATGCTTCAGTCGAGATATTTGTGACTGTGACAAAAGTAATGCAAAACGTGACTTACACAAGCGACAACGTATTTGTCTATTCTCTCGGGTGACTGAATCAAGGAAGGAAAGAGAAAGAAAAAACTTTTGTCTATAGACGGTTTACTAATATACATGTGGCATTAATTTGCACATGAGGACAATGATCGCTGTGCAAAGGACGAATGAAAAAGCACAGCATAGTCGGGAGGAGAGGGACAACTGAGGGAGATAGAATGAGAACGCATGGTGAAAGTTAGAGCTGAAGTCAGAAGTTGACAAGAAGGAGTTCAGATGAATACCGTATATATCGGCATATAAGACAAGCCTTAAATTTAAAAAAATCATCTTTAAAAACAATATTTTATAGAGACCAGTTGTTGCAATGTTTAGCCTAGTCTAAATAAACAGTTTCGTGATTTAGCAGTCGTCTTATACAACCGATATATGATAAATTTATTAAAATTTGATCAAATTTTGTACCTCGTCTTATCTGATGGTCACCTTATACGCCGAAATATATGATATTTATTATCATTATTTTTTTTTAAACCTTACGTTTCATTCAGTGGCGCAATAGGCTGGAGCTCCTCACTTTCTCGGTATTCCTAGGAGACAAGTAAAACTAAGGTGTTTTTACATTTGGTCGTGTTATGATGTTCAACTTCAAAATGTCAGTACCATGTGAAAGGGTCAAGTCGATTATAAAATCATTGGCAGTGTCAAAATAATTGAGGTTGACAGGTGCATCGGATGGGATGAAGATCATATCAACTTTGCAGATGCCAGGATCTGTAAATCTAATAATCTAATTTATAAAACTCACTATGTCTGTCTGTCTGTCTCCATATTTTCAAACTCTATCTCTCCCAAAATTAAAAGTCGCAGAGCGGCGCTAAGGGCCCCAAATGATTGGATTTTTTTTATGGATCGTTCGTTTATGGGTCTTTGGGTGGTTAAAATAGTTTTTAAGGGGTTAAAAAGGGGTTAGAATTGAAAACTTAATTATACCTTTTGTACATTTATTGTAGTTTATTTTTAATCAGTTCATATGCGTATCACCTTGGTAGAGTGGTAACATCACCAGCTTTGAATGCTACAGTTTTGCTTTCGGTTTCGATTCTAGCTGATGGCACCTAAATACTTTTTTTTATTTTTGAAATCACGACTATACAAAATCTGGATAAATTAAAATATCATATTTAAGCATATTTTACGACCAAGTAAAACTGCCCATCCCTCCCACTAGTAATATTTCTATTTTTTTTCTCATTGATATCACTCATATTTCTCTCTCTCTCTCTCCTCTCTCCACCTGTAACAGAGTCACTGATGCGTGTTAGCAGCAGCAACCATATGACACATATGCAAATAACGAAGCAAGTGCACAACGTAATGTCACAGCAGAGGAATAGGGGGGAAAGAAAGGGAGAGAAAAAGAGGACACTCACGGACAGCAAGCAGGCGGTGAAGGAGAATAAAAGTGTGTACTGGTGTAAGATGAACGTGTGGCCCATTTAAGCTTGTGTCAAGACGGCAGGGTTTTGTAAAGTACATGGCAGAAGAGATGAACTAAGAGACTTTTAAAACAAGATGCAATACATTAGTTTGGAAAGTACCAGGAATAAATGCATTATATTTTAAATAAAGAAACTGAGTCGATTTTCTTACTTTTCTTTTTGTTCCTTTGCGATTGGTCTTTCATGCAACGTGAGGGTCTGTGTTAGCATGTAATGACAACGTTACAAAATGATATCGGGGAAACCAATACCAACTATGGAGTCATCTGATTCGTGGATAAAAATGCAAAGCTCAATAACATTGTCATCTTCAGATGTGCAGAACATTTTTACTATCGTTGTATTCTTATGTAGGTATACACTGCAATAGAATCGTATTTTTGATAAATATTTTCATAAAGCCACAATCAAAGAGTGAAGCGAACGCTTGACATGACGGGTAGTCTTTCACGTGTTCTCTTGCAAAAAAAAAAATCATTCCACCCCAGATGCATAGTAAATGCATTTTAGACAGCCTCCAATTCTATGAATACATATCACAGAGTCGGTATCAGACTCCATTAAGCAGACGGACTCATATATTCACACAACACACTCCAATGCACATCCCACTTTCAACGGATCGCTCGCTTGCTCTCCACGCATGCGCATTTCTGTTTAAACAATTCCATTTTCACTCGAGACCGAATTTCGCCTGGCTTCATCTTTTGTGTGTTTGTCATTTCTTTCTCATTTTTGCATATTTGCGCTCGTTCTTCCAGCGCCGATGTTCTCTTGTAGGTAGCAATAATTTAATATATTAACGACGCTTACGTTTGAACGATATACGAGCAATCTTTCTTCTTTTCCATTTTGATATTTTTTGATTAGTCTTTACATGTAACAATTCGTCGTTACATGTAACGATTGGTCCCTACATGTAACGTGTAGGTCCGTGTTAACATATGACTATAAGGTTACAGAACGATACTGAGGAAACCAATGCCAACAATGAACCCATCTGATTAATATCAAACGGAAGAATAACTATAGCTTGGATAAAAACGCAAGGCTCAATAACATTGTCACCTTTAAATGTATAAACATTTTTACTACCGTTGTATTCTTATGTAGGTATACACTGCAATAGAATCGTATTTTAGATAAATATTTTCATAAAGCCACAATCAAAGAGTGAGGCGAACGCTTGACATGACGGGTACAGTCTTTCACGTGTTCTCTTGTTCTCTCTCTCTCTCTCTATATATATATATATATATATATATACACACATTCATTATACAGACAGCTATACAACACTAACTTGTGAGGAAGAAAGTGAATAGGAAAAGTCGGGAGCTTAAACATCAGTCTTACTGTATTGCCAAAATTGCTGGAAAAATGATAGGATCCTTGTACCGCTCTAGTAGATATCTCACTGCTGATGCAATTCTCTACCTATATATGAGCCAGGTACATCCAAGGATGGAGTACTGTTGCCACATTTGGGCAGGAGTTGCTAGAAAGTCTTATCCTGCCTTGACAGAGTTCAGAACAGACTTTGTAGCTTAGTGCGGGGAGGAGGGGTTAGTAGATATAGAACAATTGAGATAGGGTGGGCAGTTCGCAAGGACAGGCCAAGAAAAACATGGGAGAAATTAATAAAGATGGATTTAAAGAAAAGTGGAGTATATAAAGACCTGGCCAGAAATAGGTTAGTTAGGAAGTCAATTTCTAAAAGCGTTGAAACCCATGTCAGCATGTAAAACATACGTCACACCGACATTGATTTGATATAAGAAAGAAAAGCACAATGATAATCTGGCTGATTGCAAAATCAGTCGATTTTATTGTCCTTCAAAGAAAATTTAAAAAAAAAAAATGCTGTTTCATTTTTTTAATACCTGGTCTTTGTTCAAAACTTCCAAGATGGTGGATTGTAGGTTTTCATCTTGCAAAATCTCTTGGACATCAAACAATTTCTTCCGATATTCTTGCAGATGAAGTTTTATGATGGTCACCAATGTTTCAATCATCTTTTTCTGAAAAAAACAAAGTTTACGAAAATGTTTCAGCTTAGATCAGTTTCACAAAAAAAAAAAAAAAAAAAAAACATATACATACTAGCAGGCCGCTGGCATTGCCCGGTCATGCTTAAATATGATATTTTGAATAATGCATTTCATATTTATGCATTATATTATACTGAACCCAATAAATAGTAATGATTGTAAAAGTTTTAAAAAAAAATGACTTGTGCACCACCACCGAGAATTGAAACCAAAACGTTTAGCTTATGATTTACTTTTTCCTTTGATGTTAATGCCCAAGCTATGAAAACATGTTTCTGCAAGGCTAAAAATTAAAACAGGAACCAATAGCTATTACGTTATGCATGCATACTCGTAATACTGTTGTCCAAGCTTCACCTGGCAAATTCCATTTTTTTAATTTTTACACTTTTGCACCGATTTTTCCGGCTCAAACCCAAATATAAAGTTTCGCATGGGTTCGAATACCCTACATATTAAGTTTCATGTTTGTAGACCAAAAACTGACAGAGGAGTTTGGTAAGCAATTTTTTTTAAACAAATATTTATGCTCACACATAAATATATATATAGAAAAAGGTTTGTGTTTACTATAACCTTTTTACGCAAATATTATGCAAGTATAAATCATGTAGAATATCTGTATGAATATAATTACACGTAATAGTTAAGTAAAGATGATCATCCCATAAGAAAACCAAAAATACTAATAGGGAATTAATTAAAAATGAATGCTTAAAAGAATATGCAATTAAGCTAGATCTTTAGCAGATGAATGCAATTCCACAACCCAAAGATAAAAAAGTTGTATTTTCTTTTTAAAAAATAGGAAAAAAGGGTTTTTAATTTGAATATCAATACACAAAAAAAAAAAAACTAAATTCATAGAAGTATAGAAGATAACAATCTGTATCGGTAGTGAAGGTTCATAAATCTAATAGTCTAAAAAATCGAAACAGACACAGACAGATAGACTAACTCTCAAATGTGAGAAAATATACAATGGTGTTCGTTAACCTAACAATGAAAAGGACATGACAACGATAACAGAGTTACGCCCCTTGATATACAACACTAACTAGAGTTACTCCCCTTGCTCTGTTGAAATCACTTAAGAAAAAAATAGTTATTTTTTTCACCATGGTCCATAAATTGCAGAAATACCAAATATAATTTTGTAAATTTCAAAAGTAAAAATACCTTCAACCCGGCAAACAATTAGAAACCCATTCATATCATGTTAACTATTCTATACTTTCACCTAACGATTTGATAAACAAAAGATAATGCAAAAATTGCATTTAACTTGAAAATTAAAAAAATATATATATCACAGTCCGTAAACTGCAGAAGTAAAAAATACAAAAAGTCAGAACCCTCCTCCCAGTTGTCTGTAAATGTAGATGTGTAACCATTTTCTGCAGTTTATAGTTTTTTAAATAGAATTTTCAAGTTGAATGCAATTTGTATAGTATCTTTGGCTTGTAACGATGTTGCATGCCCGGATAACACCAATTCACCCTGCTTATGGACTAAGGGTTAGGTGGGATGTTTGACATGAGGTTTAAGAAATTCATTCTTTTCTCCAAAGTCTGGAATATGTTTTTATTGTCGATATGGTGGGCAGAAAATAAATTTCTCAGCAAAGTGAAGTTGACTTGGCGATGAGAAGTCCGCTCTGATATCCTAGATATTGTCATTGGGCCACGTGTTTTATTTTAAGTGTCGGTGATGGGAATTGAACTGAATGATGGAAGGGCATAGCTGATAATAGAGTTTCTTTAAGAGAAAAATGAGTTGAAGAGAGAGAAAGAAAGAAAAAGGAAAAAAAAGAATTAAAGAGAAATATTGTTTAAGATAGAGAAAGAAAAGAAATTCAGAAGAAAAGAGAAAAGAAAAACAATCAAGAAAGAAAAGGGTAACCTCCAAACGACAGAGGAGGAAGAGCTAATCTCAAAGAGATGATGGTCGGAATTAAGGTCCAATAAAGAAATCACTGTGTTTTGGAAATTCAGAAGATTTTGTTGGTTGGCATCGGAGAGTATGCATCGGCTTGGGCTTCTGCCCAGGGTCGACCTAACCATGTGGGCTACGGCGCAATCTATTGGCTATGCCTCGATTTTAATTTATATTCAATAGGATATGATTCTTGCAAATTTTGTATATTATTTTTTGGAAATGGCTAGGTCGTCAGTATTGCACACTTCATACGTGTGACGACTTGGCTTCGCCCCTATGTCAGAGCACATCACTGATGAGATGCAGTACATCGAAACCCACTTCAGATCTGGCATTGTCCGTTTTCGATGCAATTGCACGATTCCATCTAATTCTGGGTTCTAGCTTTATCATGAAAAAGTGTATGTGAATGGGTATTTATATATATCTATCTCCTCTTAATGTCTAATATATATATATATATATATATATAACTTGAGTTCCTTCAGCTAATTGAAAATATATAACTTGAGTTCATTCAGCTAATTGAAAATATATAACTTGAGTTCATTCAGCTAATTGAAAATATATAACTTGAGTTCATTCAGCTAATTGAAAATATATAACTTGAGTTCATTCAGCTAATTGAAACCAAAATCAAAACTTAATGAGTTTATTCGTAATGTTAGTAAACGTGAATTTGCAATTTGTAAATTAGTAAACGTGAATTTGAATGTAAATAAGAAATATTTCTGGTGTAGAATAAAAATTTACTAAAAGTTGTACGAGTATAATTAAATGATTTAACACTAGACTTCACTAATTTGAGCCATACCAACAAAAAAAATACATAGTCAGAAAAATATATATAGTAGTCAAGCAAATCTAGTAACAAGAATTGAAAATTGATTATAAATGTGAATCCAATATTTTGATTTAAATCATCAAATGATATTCATTAATTTTAAATGGGCACCAATTTTTTTTTATTCCAATTCCCCCAAATTTTCAATTTTTCTCATTCCCGATTCCGATTAATTGTTTCAACACTAATATATATATCATAAAAAGCATAAACATTACTACCTTACTGGTTTCGTCATCAAATTGCTTGCCTTCTTTCTCCAGTTGAAACGGAACTTGAAAAGGTTTGTTGTAGATGTTCTTGTAAAGTCTTGGCAATTCTAGCATTCGGTTGATTTCACTTGAAGAATCGTCAACACAAACTGTTAGAATTAATAATAAGACGTAAGAATTCAATTCTTAGGTGAATATTCTGTAAGAAGGTTTAGTACTGTTAAGGATTTCTTTGCAAAAGTAGGCACTAACAAAAATGCTATACTAAACGTTAGCATGGGGAAACTGACCAAAAAAAAAAATGTTATTTTATTTTATTTTCAACTTAAGCCCGACAGACAGATGAAAAAGACATTTTTCAAAGTATGACAGACTGACAAAAATGATATTTCAAATTTACACCTAACAGACAGATAAAAACGTTTTACACAAAAGTCAGACAGACAGACGAAAATTTGAAATAAGAGATAGACCACCAGATCCAGTAGATATCTCACTGCTGATGCAATTCTCTATCTATATAAGAGCCAGGTACGTCAAAGGATGGAATACTGTTGCCACATCTGGGCAGGAGTTGCTAGAAAGTCTTATCCTGCCTTGACAGAGTTCAGAACAGACTTTGTAGCCTCGTAGATGTCCTTTTCTCTTCCCTGCAACCTCTATCTCACAGAAGAGATATTGCGAGTTTGTCTCTGATGTATCGTTATTTTCATGGAAAGTGTTCAACTGAGCTTCAATCTATGGTCCCTCCTTGCCAAACTTTCACAAGAAACGCTAGACTAGCTGAAAACACTATCAATAATTCCCCCACTCTTCATCTGTGCCTAAACCTAAACGTAGATTCCATGAACAAAGCTTCTTTCTTAGAACTGCACGCCTGTGGAATTGTGTTCCGTTTTCCTGCTTTCCGGCTGACTACAATATGGTTGTCTTCAAGTCTAACGTAAATAAGTTCTTGATGAGCCGTTCCATATAAGTTAACAAATTTACCGAATTTTCATTATTAATGATTACTATATTGTCCAATTTCTACTGTACACTCTTTAACCCTTATCCTCGAGTAGCCTCTTGGTCTTGATAATGTGGTGATGCCTGTGTAAAAAAAAAAAACACTAATGCCTATACAGTCTCTACAGCTATGTATTTAGAAAACGGAATTATTAAAGTTATAAGGGACAAAAAAAAAAGAAAGAATCAACCTTAGTAGACGTTAGTGTCTTTAAATGATGCTGAGAGACAAAAGATAATGAAATACCAAAGTCTTACGCACGACATAAAAAGAAACTGGAATCTTTGGAAGATCTCCATCATTCCAGTAATTATAGGAGGAACCGAATTCATGAAAAAGAATTTCAAAAACTACCTAGTAAATATACCTGGTAAACCAAGTGCAAGAGAGATGCAAACAATTGCACTTAAAGGGACAGTCAGAATCTTTAAAAGACCTCTCGGTTGGGATGTATGCGATAGTAGGTGAATGTTTGGTATCTAGCAGAATGCCCGATCCCCAACTAAAACAAAATGATGAGGCAAGGAAAGGTATTTCAAACTAAGACATAACGGAACAACAAAAATACTACTTTAAACTTAATTATGGCAGAGCGTCTAATTTTAAATGTTTGAGTCCATATCAAAATAATCTACATCCATTTAATATATTATAAACTGACCAATCAAATCTCAGTGATATGTGGACAAAAGTTCATTTATTTTTCCAATTGCAAAGTTATGTATTTTTAAGGGAGGTAATTAGAGACTCCTTTATATTTGTAAGAGTTATTTCCCTTACCTATATTCAGCATGGCATAAAAATATTTGACGCGTAACTTATATTAATTAATTATTAAATAATTTTTTTTTTTTTTTTTTTTTTTTTTTGGAGGTAGGAAATAAATATTTTATTCGTAATATTTATTATTCTCGTCTAATTGATTTTTTTTTATTGCAAAGTTACGCCAGACATAGGTTATTATGGAAGTCAATTTTTTAAAGCGTTCGAGCGCATGTCAAGATACGTGTCCAAGGGAGGTAATTAGGAGTCTCTTTATAGTATTTCTTTTTAACAAAGTTTTTTTTTTTTTTTTTTTTTTTTTTACACAGTGATCACCACTTATCAAGGCCTGGAAGCCACTCAGGGATAAGGGTTATTGCAAGTACATTATGTTAGTGTGGAGATTTGATGAAGTGTTTACTTAAGGGGGCGGTTCATTAGGAATTTGTTAACGTTGGACTTGAAGCCATCCAAGTTGTAGTCCGGTGGGAAGCAGGCAGACGGAACAGAGTTCCACAGGCGTGCAGTTCTAAGAAAGAAGCTTATTTCTCTTGTCTTCTATTCCTAGGTACGGGTAAAATGAATACGATGCTCAAAATGTATAAACATTTTGACCCCTCCTTTTACTTAAAAAAAAATCACCAAAACTCATGAAATTAACCAATTTTAATGAAATTTTCAGTATTTATCAAATAATAATCGCGGAATATAATGAACTAATTATTTTTATTTAAATCTTAGTGGAAATGTATTATTTTGTTTGAACAAAAAATACCTTTACTAAAGTTATAGTTTTCAGTAGTAAATAAAAAGCGCAAGAATTTATTTTTGCTTTTTTTATATAAATAAAGCATCGTTAATTTGTAACAATAAAAATAAAATAAATTTTTACAGGGACATTATGAAAAAAGCCTCTAAAGTTCGTATTAATGAATTCGATATAACTCGAAGAAAAATTAATTTCTCGAACTACCGATATTGAATTAAGCATTGTTTTTTTAATATTTTCACAGAAAAAAATTATAATTGCAAAAAATATTTCTCACATTTTTTTTTAAATTACAGGTTTTGCATAATTTTTATATGCAAGATTTTAATAATTTCCTTGCTCGCAAGAATGTGAAACTTTAAGCGTAACATAATTTTTATATAATATTGAACAATCATTTTTAAAAAAATTAATTTAAAAACAGGAACATAGAAAACTAATTAAATTAAAAAAATGGAAAAAATTTATAGAAATGTTCAGAATAGGAATGTATGGATACACGTCTGGGAAAAAAAGAAAAATATCACATCCCTTCCTCCCTTTTAATTACATAACGTCATGTTCACAGTCTTTCGACTGTCTGAAATTTTGGGCCTTTGTATATTCCGTGTATACAAAATTTTTGCTTGTTGCATTTTTGCGAATAGCAAAATCACTCGGTTTTGGGCTAATTAATTTATGTTTTGTACAAACAAGGTGTTTTTTTTTTTATTTTATTCAATATCTTAGGATATCTTTACTTTACTAATTATCTTTGAAATAGATCCAGAAAACTAATATTTATCTTTTAAATGATTTTTACAATGAATTTATTTAACTTCATAATTTAGCTGACTTGAGTAGTTTGGTCGTGAAAACATTTTTCATAACTTTTTTTTTTCACGTGTACAAAATTTTTTTTGATAAATCGGCTTTCAAAACTAGGTCCCCCTTTTTTTGTCTGCCCATTTTTTGCCCGTACCTACCTATTCCATTATAAACTATAATTAAATTTTAAAAAATTAAGTAAATGTCACATTTTATTCTTGATATTTATTATTCTTGCCATCCCCCATCCTTTTAATTTTAACAGTGGTGCAGGGGCGGAGAAGGATTCTGAAGCGACAGATGATTTTAAATGACTGAACGTCATTTTCAAGGCGCTATTCAAAAACTCGTCACTGGTCTAAGGGGGATAACTCTATTTTACTACGCGATTCAATCATTTTTTTTTTTTTTTTCATTCATGAATTTATGATGCTAAACCAAAGTGATTTTGAGGAGTTGTATGAAATAAAGTGTATATAAAGTGTATAAAGTTTATATATATAAAATTATATATATATAAAAATAAAATATATATTATATATACATTAGAGTAAATAAAAACATTATAAAAGAAAGGTAATTTTTATTAAATGAAAACTACGACTAATTCTTTTCAACTACTTTTTTTTATTAAAAAACTAAAATGCCATGGTTTAAAAGAAAAGGTTGCTGCGACCACTTCTTTATAAAATGCAATGAAAGTATCAAAAATTATCCTGTACCTCTATAAGGCCACCATTCGCCCATCTATGGAGTATTGTTGTCACATTTGGGCTGGTGCATCTGCTGCTAGTCTCTCGCTCCTAGACAAGGTTCAAAAGAGAGTCGCCAATCTGATAAACCCTGAACTGGCATCTAAGCTTCAGCCTCTGTCCCATCGACGAAACGTTGCACCCCTCTGCCTGTTCTACAAGTATTTTAATGGTGAATGCTGTGATGAACTGCAGACACTTGTGCCCCCACGACGTAGACACCCTCGACAAACCTGACAGACAGCTAAATCCCACCCCCACACAGTAGAGATCCCTAGATGTAGAAGATCTTTCTACTCCAGTAGTTTCTTCCCCAGAAACGCTAGACTCTGGAATTTCATTCCAGGTCCCTGCTTCCCCAACTGTACTGACATGCAGAAGTAACGTAAACCGACATCTTGCTGCCCAAATCCAAGCATAGTTCCCCAGTAGCTGCTGCCCCTGATAGTAGCCCCCTACACCACAGTGGCAATGTGCCTTGTTTGGGGTGAAAATGTAACAAAAAAAAAATAAAATAAATAAAAAAATGTGTGACTACCGTTTTTTACGATTAATTAAAAAATGTTTAGGGTTTAAAAATACAGGGTGTTTCAAAAGTCTTGGGAACATTACAAATTCGTATATCTCATGAACTATTCCAGGTAGAAAAATGAAACTGGTGTCATTTTAAAGCTTGCTTAATCAAGTTTTTGGTCATACTAATCATTTTCGTCTTATCTTTCCATGTGCAGTAATGGCGTTCTCTAAACAAGACAAGGCGTTTTGCGTCCTCCAATTTGCAAAGACTGAATCGTGGACATGTGTTCAGCGTGCATTTCGCAGGAAATTTAAAAAAGAAGTCCCTGAAAGGAAACCCATTGTCAGATGGCATGCTAAATTTGTGAAAGATGGGTGTTTGTGCCCAAGTAAGCGAACAGGTCGCCCTTCAACTTCAGAAGCTGCAGTTGAGCAAGTCCGGGCAGCCTTTCAGCGGAGCCCCCGTAAATCAGTGAGAAGAGCCAGCAGGGAACTTCAGCTTGCTCCAGCAACTGTCTGGCGTGTCTTAAGGAAACGACTGCAAATGGTACCTTACAAGCTCAAGTTGGTCCAAAAGATGAAGGACACTGATAAGCCACTTCGCCGTGACTTTTGCATTGCAATGCAAGAGAAGTTGGAAGATAACGGCTTTGATGACCGGCTTGTTTTTAGCGATGAGGCGACCTTCCATCTGAATGGCAAAGTTAACAAGCATAGCACTCGCATATGGGGTACTGAGAATCCTCATGAAATTCTTGAGCACGAGCGAGATTCACCAAAAGTGAACGTGTTTTGTGCAATTTCCAAGAAAGGTGTCTATGGACCGTTCTTCTTTGAAGAGGCAACTATCACTAGTGAATCCTATCTCAACATGATGGAAGACTGGTTAATGGCTCAGTTGGAAGAAGCAGAATCTGATGACTTCATTTTTCAACAAGATGGTGCACCACCACACTGGAGGCTTAGAGTAAGGCAGTTTCTTAACACAAGGCTGCCTGGTAGATGGATTGGGAGATCTGGGCGAGGTGATGACGTTCTCATGCCCTGGCCTCTTAGGTCTCCAGATCTTACCCCATGTGACTTTTTCCTTTGGGGCTTTGTCAAGCAACAAGTCTATGTGCTGCCCCTTCCAAGAGATATTTACGAACTAAAGGCTCGAATAACGGCAGTTGTGGGAACCATTGACGTCGATGCTGGAACGCGTTTGGCAGGAAATGGACTATCGACTAGATGTCTGCCGTGTGACGAATGGTGCTCATATTGAGCAAGTTTGAAGATTCCCCACAAAACTTGAAACTTTAACCTTTCCAACGGTACCAATTTCATTTTTTAACTCCTAATAGTTTTTGAGTTATTAAAAATCTTTATGTTCCCAAGACTTTTGAAACACCCTGTATAATCTTAAAAATTACAAAAGAAAAAGAAAATGCGACGATAATTGCAGAGAAATTGTAATTTTTATTAAACAAAACATTTTAAAAAAATAATGAAAATATTTAAAAAGGCACAAAGAATGAAAACATTAAAAAAAGGCACAAAGAATGAAAACATTTAAAAAGGCACAAAGAATGGAAACATTTAAAAAAGGCACAATGAATGAAAACATTAAAAAGGCACAAAGAATGAAAACATTAAAAAAGGTGCAAAAATAAAAAACATTTAAAAAGACACAAAAGAATTAAATCATTAAAAAGGCCATAAAGAATGAAATCATTAAAAGGACACAAAGAATTAAATCATTAAAAAAGACACAAAGAATTAAATCATTAAAAAGTCCACAAAGAATGAAATCATTAAAAAGGACACAAAGAATGAAATCATTAAAAAAAAAGGCACAAAAAATGAAAACCTTAAAAAATGTTTAAGGTTTTAAAAATATAATCACATTAACATTACAAAAAAAAGGAGGAAAATGCGGCGATAGTTGCAGAGAAATTGTAATTTTTATTTAACAAAACATTTTATTTAAAAAAAAAAAAAACTCAGACAATTACTAACGATTTGAATGTAAGAAAGTTTGTAACATTAATAACAAAAAAATGAAGACAATGGACACCCCTTGTAAGGGTAGCTGCACATATAATTGTGAGGCAAGGGTTGCGCAGTATCCAACCACACATCTCCTGGATCGGCACTGCTTGGGTCCAGTGTCAAGGAGAGGCCCGGAAACTGACTGGAAACAATGCCGAGATAAGCGGAGAGCACATACACCAATTGGAATTCCTAAACATTCACCCATTTTAGTACTGACCAGGCTTAAAGTTGCTTAACTTCAATGATCTGAATCAGTGTGTCAACGTGATTATGCTGTATTTTGATGGTACCATAATTGCCATAATTAGTATAATTACCATAATGGAATTTAAAAAATATCATGACGATGACAATAGAGATGTATTAGCAAACAAAAGAAAAAAAAAAAATTTTTTTTTAATTATTTTTGTAAAATAACATCTTTTAAAGTGTTTTCATTTTTCAGTCTGTTAACGACTTTTCTTCAGGGTGTCTTATAAAGATGTATACATGCATATTAACAGATTTTCTTTTTTATAAATACTGTTCAATCTTCTTCGGGGGACATTGCAAGATAATTCTTCTCCAAAACTGTGAATTTACCATATTTACTTCACTAGTATAATTTGAACAAACTAATCAGCCCTTGAGAAAGTGGGGGGGGGTGATTTATATCGCTCTAGAAAATACAACATGATTCCATTTTTCATTTAATGAAAACCGGTTTTGTTGAAGACCATCCACTAGTTGGTCAGCTGCGTACAAATCCCAAGAGCAATAGGAGTCTTCTATCACAAATGACACAATGTTCAACAAGCAAGGTCAGAGATGTGCTGCTGTACAATTCATGTTCTCTTCTGATCCAAGTTATGACAACAGGACCATTGCCAGCACCCTCAAAATGTATCACTGAATTGCCACAAATAACAAGGACGTGCCCAGGGTGATGAAAACAAAGTTTCCAGCCACAGTTATGGTCTTTGGTGTGGTTTCAAGTGAGGGCCACATCATACCAGCTCACATCTTTGAAGTCAGCTTAAAAGCCAAAAGTGTGGTGATGCCCTGCTACCATCTGGTGGTCGCTGGCAGACTCTGGGTGTGGCAGCCAGACTCAGCGCCGGCCCACAAGTCCAAAGAAACCCAGGCTTGCCTTCAAAAGGAGAGCTACAACTTTGTACCCTTCTCTCACTAATCCCCTGACCTTAACTTGCTGGCCTACTTCATTTGGTCATACGTCGAGAACATCACCAACATGACCTCCCACAACATCAAAGCCGGCCTGATCACCATCCGCCACACTCCTGCCGGCACTTGTGGAAAAAGTATGCTCCCAGTTATGGACCCATATCAAAGCAGTAATTGAGGCTGAAGGCGGCTACATTGAATAGATGTAAGCTCTACTACATAATCAAGTTAGCTGAATTGATTTTTTCAACGAAATTTTTTAAATAAACTTCTTTTCTTTGGGATGACAACTTTACCATTCCACCCTATATTTATTAATTTTTAATTGTTTTTCTTTTTTTCTTTTGTAAAATTTATGATTTTTTTTTTAATTGTTTTTCTTTTTTCTTTTGTAAATTTATGATTTTCTTTTGTAAAATTTATGATTTTGAACTGTTCACACAAACGTGTTTTTTGCCAGTGAGTGATCAACAAACAAATCAAACTATAACAATAGAGTTTCAAAGGTTTTATTGGCGAGAGAAGTTTGTTCATGATGGGGAGAGACTAAAATAGAGGCTAAAATTAAGTCTTTTTTTACTTTTTTCTTGATTTTTTTACATTGATGGAAGTTGGCGGGTCATCATTTTTCCATGATTTAATATGTATGGTTACGTTCTCTAGCGGCTGTTGATCAGCTTTTTAACTTAGGCAAATAAAACTCACACATGGAAACAATGGAGTTTCAAAGGTTTTATTGTAGAGGAAAAGTTTGGGGAGAGACTAAAATAAAAACTAAAATTAATTCCTTACTTTTTTTTTTTTTTTACATGCATGCAGGCTTGTCACTTTTCCATGTGGGTCGTTCCCTTTATGGTTGCGTTGTCTAATGACTGTTGATCGACTGCTTAACTGAAGCAAATAAAACTCATGCATGAAAATAATGGAGAATTGTTGCAGTTTCTAAGGTTTTATTGGAGAGGGAAAGTTTGTTCATGAGGGGGAGAGACTAAAAGGAAGACTAAAATTAATTCTTTTCTAACTTGTTCGTCTACTTGGGGATGAAGAAACGTAGATGGCAGATGACGTTCATTCCGCTGTTGTCTCAGTGACCACCGTATACTCATTAAACCTTATCATAAGATCGGCCTTGATAAGTGGTGACTCCCTTGTAAAGAAAAAGAAAAAAAAAAACATCTTCAGATGCATGTCACCTCTGTCGCCTCTTCTGTGTGACCTGAATGTAGGATGTAATTTCTCTGTAATATCATTCGACATCTGCATTTCCAAGGGTTTTGTCCAAGTAGATAACTCTTGACCCGCCACATTTTGCCTCAATCACGTTAAATGCATTTTTTTTTTTTTTTTTTTACATGGGGGTCACCACTTATCAAGGCCCAAAGGCCACTCAGGGATAAGGGTTATTGTGTGTACAGTAATCAATGAGATAGTATTGTAGTAATCATTCGTATTGGGGGTTTTGATAGAGTGTCTTACTTAAGGGGGAGGTTTGTCAGGAGTTTGTTTATGTTGGACTTGAAGACGTCCAAGTTGTAGTCAGGTGGGAAACAGGCAAGCGGCAGAGAGTTCCACTGGCGTGCAGTTCTAAGAAAGAAGCTTTGCTCATGGAATCTACGTTTGGATTTAGGTACAGATAAAGAGTGGGGAAAATTATTGACAGTAGTTTCAGCCAGACGGTTGTTTCTCGTGAAAGACTGGCGAGGGGAGGACGATGGATTGGAGCTCAGATGAGAACCCGTCATGGAAATAACGATAAAACAAAGACAGGCTCGCAACGTCTCTTCTGAGGGAGAGAGGTTGCAGGGTACATGTACTCTGTAACTCATGCTGAAATTCATACTAGCTAATATAATCGCTGCTTACTAGCATAGGGTGCTAATATACGAGGGTTGTTCTAAAAAGTTGAAGAGCTACGAAGACGAGAGTGATACTATTAAAACAAATGACCTTTCATGCTACAAAATTCATTTTTCTACATAGTCACCAACATTCTCAAGTCAGTTTTTGCCCGGAATTCAATGACGTATCTTTATCTGATGCAAGTGCATGGGGTTGCTTTTAATGTTGGGACAATTAATTAGAATCAGAATTGGGAAACAAAAAAAAAAAAATCGGAATTTTTACGGGTATCAGAATCAGAAAAATTTGTGCCTATTTTCCAATGCCAAAAACGATTCTTTTAGTTGTATTTTTTTTTTTTTTTTTGGATTTTGTTTAAAACAAAATCTTCCACTGCTGGTAGTAATGTTAAAATAATAAATATTTATTGATTTTTAACTACAAGTAAAACTAAAACCGATAGATTATCCTCAACAAGTGTATTTTCATGCTTGAGAAAATATCTGCACATTTAACGTATGTTTTTACAGTAGAAAAAATAACTGTATAGTTAAACATTAAGAGATCTATAAAGAATCGGAATCAGTAATCGTATTGAAATCGTCCCATCACTAGTTCGTTTCTTAAAGTCTCACACTGTCAATATCTGCAACAGAAAGATGAAACTTTCAGATCATGGATGCATAAGTTCAGTTATCATAACAATGCAATTTTCAACAACAACAACACCCCCCCCCGATCCATTTGAGTGGAATAAAAAAAAAATAGGAAGCATTACTTTTGGAACGCCCCTTGTATAAAAATTATGATGAGTTAAATTTTTACCTGCAAAATTTGCTGTGATCTGCCGGATGTTTTGAAAAGTTGTGATCTTTCCACGGACATGGATCAAATCTCCGAGCTTGAATTCCATATCCATAGAATCTTTTATCTGCTGGACTTTATTCGCCAGTGAGGATGGAAGATGGTGGGTCAATTCCAATATGTCTGCAAGAAATAAGGGTACTTGTGCAGATTTTGAACTTAGCGTATCTAAGCGTATGCTCAGAACATGTTGTCAACCGCCGGATTATCCCGAGCATCGCCCATGATCAAATTTTAACAACAGTATGAAACAGAAAAATAGTAAAATAAATGGAAATCAAAAGAAAAAAAAGAAGAAGAAAAATACTACAGCAATTTTGACGTTTCTGAACTTTTGAGATGAGGATTGGTTATTCGTATCATTTGAATTCATCAGACTACTGTTCTCATCTTGAGGGTCATTTTCACAACATTTCAATCGATGTAACCTTCTTTATATGTATCTCAGTAATTTGGACGGAATTTCGAACGGAACCCTTTACTTACTTCATGGGGGTAGCATGTTCTCGTTCTGTCAGCCATGACTGGATAGAGATGCTAAGTAATTTGCAAATTGTATTTTTCAGCCAACCATACCGAGAATTGAACCTTCAATCTTCAAGCGAAGGTCACTTTTTCAATTGATTTTTACAAGTACTCTAACTACTGCGCCACGGATCCTTATGGACAGTTCTAGTACAAATTTTAGGAACCTTAAACCTATTTTTATTTCTAGTTGTAAATATCACTAATTATTATTATAGAATAGAGGTCGTAAGTAATTCAAAATTGTAATTTTCAGTTGCCCTCGCTGTCCGATGAATCCAAATAGTACGAATACAATACTTTTGTTTTATTATTGATTTTTTATTCATTTAATAATGTTTCATAGCAGACATGTTGTTTTATGCAGTGGCGGCGGGGGGGTACTATAACCATTTATTTTGTATTTAACTTTGATAGATAATGTTTAGCAAACAAGTTTTTATAAAACAAATTCTTTTTTGGTCTTTCAAAAGCTTTTTAAAAAGGTTCAAAGAAGCAAAAGGTTTTTTTTTTATTGTCAAATATTGTTTGTTTCTTTGTTTTGTTCAAATTTGTTTTGTTTTTTTTTCAAAGAAAATTGTAAGAAAATGTTTGAAAAAAAAGAAAAGGTTTAATTGTTAAAACTTGTTTTTGTCCAAAAAAAAAAAAAAAAAAAAAAAAATTTAAGAAAATGTTTGTACGCCGCCAGCCACATCCGTCACTTACAGAGCCTCTCTTTGCAATGATGCATCTAACACCACATGTAAGGCAATTCTTTTTTGATCCAATTAATTTCTGATTTTGATTAAAAAAAAAAAAAAAAGCTACTTCGGGCGTCTGCAGTTGTTTGTCTAACATTAATAAATTCATAGTGCTGTTAGTTTCTATGCTTTCTATGTAACATCTAGTTTCTTTTTTTTTTCTCTCTCTCTTCCAATATTTATCCAAAAGTCGTCTGCTCATTGTTGTACATTGTGATTGGCTGCTCGGAGTCTTATGTCAGATTATAGGCAAACCCATGCGGTTGACATGCTTTGGGCAAAGTCGAATGTATGCTTTGGTACGTCGAGTGCAAAATTTGCACAAATAACAAAATAAGCAACAAGAAACGCATGTATATAACAGTTACGGAAGATCTGTTTTAAGCAAGAATCTCTCTATATAAAATAACGGAGGGGGAATAGGAAAAGAGAGCAAAGGGAGAAAGTGAGAGAGAAGGAGCAAGAAAGGGGGAATGAGAAGAGCAGGAAAGAGAGACAGGTAAGAGGAGAAAAGGAGTGAAAAGGAATGAAGAGAGAGAGGAGGATAGCAAGAGAGATGTGATAGAAATAGAGAGGACCTACCTCAGAAACGGACAAGAATCTGTCTCGGCAGCAGGCTGAAAGATAGAAAAAAAAAAAGGGCCAAGATGGCGGCTGTTGTCTTTTAAAGCCTCCGGTCACACGTAGATCTCGAGCAATCTCATCTGGTATATGCAAATTGGGTGTGCCCGAAACATTATAAAAGGCGAGTCGCTGGGTGGAGTGGGAGAAGCATTTAAGACATGCGAATAGAAAACGTCGACGTGTATCTCGTGTTGTGAACAACGAACTCTACTCAACTCAACTTGTGACTAGCGAACCTCTGCTTGACGTTTTAACAAAAAAAGTTTTGTTGCTTTGCGTTAGACAAAGACTTCTGATACAAGAGAAAAGAAAAAAAGGGAGAGGAAGAAGAGAAAGGAAAAATGGATAGATTTAGAGGGGGGGAGATAATGATAGAGTGAAAGGACAAAAGAGGGAAAGGTAGAGTGGGATGGAGGAGAGTAAGGAAAAAAATGGATAAATGGAGAGAGGATGAAAGAGATAATGTGGAAAAGGGGAGGTATAAAGAGGGAGAAAATGAGAGGGTATAATATGACAAGTTTCATAAATATTTGGAAATTCCAAAAGGTTTTCATAAATATTTAATATTTTTAACAAATACTAACACAATGGATCACAAGAGGTCCAGTACTTTAATTTTTTTTTACAGTTACCTGTTGTTGGACAGTTGTAATTTTCTTTCCAAATACAACACGAAATCACACCAGTTCCATCATCAACTGCAAAGAAAGTTAAGATATTTTATTACAGGAATTTTAAAGATTTTCATGGGTCTTAATATATATTAATATATCTTGATATATATATTAATATATATTGATATATATGAATGTGGAAAGGGGGGGGTATAGTGGGAGAGAAAAAGAGGGAGTACATTATAACAATAATAGCAATTACAGAAGATCTATTTTAAACATGGAAAAAATTTCTTTATATAAAACAAGGAAGAAGGAATAGGAAAAATGAAGTGAGCAACGAGAGAAAATGCCTCAAAAATTCAAAATTTAAAAATAAAAACGCTGGATATAAAAAATACAATTTTCATAGAGTTTTTAAGACATTTTCAAGGCATTTTCCATATTTTCAAGGATTTTTCAAAGAAATACTAGAAATAAGGTCTTTTCAAGGCAAAAGTCAAAATTCAAGGATTTTTCAAGTTTGTATATATGAATATATCTTGATATGTATTAATATATATTGATATGTAATTATGGACCAAGTAAAGATTAGATACCCAGTAGGAAAAGATAAAGATTGGCAAACATTTCAAGTGACACCGGTTGTCCGACCTTGACATTGCCGGTGGTTGTATGTAAATACGTCAAATAGCAGACATGGTCGAATGTTTGCGAGCAAGATTTTTTAAAAAATATATTTACAAAACTTTTTAAGATTTAAAAGAAAATATATATATTTACAAAACATTTTTTTTTAAATTAAATATTTACAGGATTAAAAAAAAACTTTTCTATTTACACCAAACTTTTTAATGTAAGTAACAAAACAAACGTATTTAAACAAAATATATTGAAAATGGGTGTCTTTCTGAATGAGTTTTTTTTTTTAATATATTCACAGAACTTTTTTAATAAAACTAATAACAATAATTATAATAAAAATAAATAAATTAATTAATAAATAAATAAATAAAAAGAATTAGCTTTATTAATTACAAAGCATTAACTGAGAATTTCAGATGCTAAAACTTACTTGTAATTAATTTGCCCTTGTGGAGAAGTTAGCAAATAGCAAGTTTTTTTTGTTTTTAATAAAAATAAAATTTATAAAGATTTGTATCTTGTGATACTACATTTCATCTTTATAAAAATAAAAGTTCCTGCTTTCTCAACTGTACTACCATGCAGAAGTTCAAGTGTAATGTAAACAAACATCTCGCTGATCAACTCCCCACATAATATCCCTGCAACTTATGTCCCTGATAGTAGCCCCCTACATCAAAGTGACACTGTGCCTTGTTTGGGGTGAAAATGGAATTAAAAATATATATAAGTTTATTTTTTCGTATGAAAATTAATTTGTGAAACAGTGTATCTTTTGTACATATTAATTAAATTGTGAACAAACAGACAGACAGGAATACAGCTTTATATATATAATAGATTTGCTGTGTAACTGAGAGTAAAGTATACTCTAGTCCTGATGCTGTAGTCTAGCTTCAAAGTTGGTGCCTATACCCGGTGCTGATGAAGAGACTTAATATCAATAAAAAGCCATATCGTTTCAGAAACGATTGTATATAAAACTGTTGTTTATCTTGAATTCTTGGAACTAAATGAATATGTATGGTTTGAATTATCTCCCCTTGCTTAAAACACTGCCTACATGCATAATCATTGCAGACAGTAAGAAACAAGATGGCCTCACGAAATAACAGTTTTCCAACATACAACTCAAAAAAAAGAAAGACAAAATAATGTTATATATCATTTTTTTTTTTATGGGAATCCGTTGAGATGAGCAATTAGTATATTAATTAATTTATTTTTTTACGGACTGTTATTCCCACCTTCATAGTTGCCGTTTCACCATATTTTAGCCAACTATTACTCTGATTTTCTTCAGGTGGTTAACCGCAACAGGATAGGAATGCTGAATCTCTTAACTGTATCCTTAATAATTACATAGCACAGTGAGTGGAGGTGTTGAATCTCTACAATTCCAGGTGAGCATTGTCTGAAGATCGCAGTTTTAATCTTACCCAAAGCAGGCCAGAGGATTAGTTGTCCAAAATACGATGAGATAACAACAACTATGGAAGGCAGTGATTACTGAGGATACAGTAAAGAGACTCAGCATTCCTATCCTTTTTTTTTTTTTTTTTTTTTACATAGGTATCACCACATTATCAAGGCCAAGAGGCCACTCAAGGATAAGGGTTAAAGAGTGTACAGTAGAAATTGGACAATATAGTAATCATTAGTAATGAAAATTTGGTAAATTTGATAACTTATATGGAACGGCTCATCAAGAACTTATTTACATTAGACTTGAAGACAACCATATTGTAGTCAGCCGGAAAGCAGGAAAACAGAAGACAATTCCACAGGCGTGCAGTTCTAAGAAAGAAGCTTTGTTCATGGAATCTACGTTTAGGTTTAGGCACAGATAAAGAGTGGGGGGAATTATTGATAGTGTTTACAGCTAGACGAGTGTTTCTTGTGAAAGTTTGTCGCAGCTATCTACCTGAAGACCGCCAGAGCAATAGTGTGGTGAAACAACAACAACAACTATGAAGATGAGGATAACAGTCTGCAAAAAAATAAATAAACAGAAAACAGTGTTTTTACCTCCGTAGTTATACAGTTTATATCTGTTGTGCACTTTGACGACGACACCAAGAATGTCCACTTTGAAGATCGGATGATTCTTATAGGCAAATGCACCTAAGAGACAGAGAAATAAAGAGAATATTACAAGGTGCATCTATCGAACAAGTGCATGAATTCGATACATGTATTTAGCAAATGAAGTGAGACTAAAAAGATTTGGTGACGCTCGACAACACTGGTCCCCTTATATACACATGTTCGAATACAAGCGTACAACTCCCTTTGTTCAACTAATGAAACAAAGTAACAATTCAGAAACAATGGAGCATACAAAAAATTTTACAAATCCAACAGGATTCACTTTGAAATGTGTACACGTGAGGATGGGGCATTCCACAGGATGCTAAACATTCCCCTATTAGTTTAGGTACTCCAACCGAGAGATCTTTTTAAGATTCTAACCGTCCCCTTAAGTGCTACAAAATTTTACGAATCCGTACAACAAAATCTTAGAAGGATGGCTTTTTCACTTTTGTTCTAATTTTCTTATCACTTTGTTTTTCCTGGGGATGAGGCATTCTTCCGGATGCTAAGCATTCTCCCATTACTTTAGGTACTCCAACCGAGAGATCTTTTTAAGATTCTGTCTCTTTAAGTGCTATTGCTTGTATTTCTTTTGCACTTGGTTCACCGGGTATTGACACCTTCTTAATATTCCAGTTTTTTTTCATGTTGTACATAAGTCCTTGGTATTTTGTTATTTTATCCCTCTCTGCTCTGTTAAGGCCAGCATCATAAGTGACGCTTACGTCAACTAGGGTTACCACTTTCTCTCTCTTGTCCCATATCACTGTGTGTGGATCAGTTGAGAGGAATGCACGCACATGTAGGGTAGTGTGTTTGTGATACTGTCAAAGTTCTCCACCCTCCCAAAGTGTTAGGAAGTAGGGGAGAAAAAGAAATCTGACATAAAAAGAGGAAATAAGTTCTAGGGAATAGGGTTGGTGGAAAGATAATGGATAGGAAGTTGTTCACCAAGTCGAATTGAAGTGAGACTAAGGAGATTTGGTGACACTAATTCTCCTATATACGAAACATAATGCATATGACCGCGTGGAAAAATATCAGCAGCAGCAAAGGATAGCTGACATGCAAAGAGATTAGCAGCAGCAGCAGCAGCAAAAAAATGCATATACAAATAAAGAAGTGTACATGAGGAGAAAAAAGAAAAAAAAAGGAGAAAAAAAAAATGTACCATTTGGGCGGGAGAAGCAAAGTGCTGGGTCAAAGAAAATGGACGTGTAAAGTCGAAAATAAGAATGGACCAGCTGTGGCCGGCATGCAGTGAGTGGAAGGAGAAATGCACCAGGCTAGATGGACATGTGGCAGCAAGAGACTTTAGGTGGTGAAAAGATGGAAGAGTAATGGTAATAAATGTTTTTGTTAAAAAAGAAAAGATGGCGACCCGGATTTTATTATTTTTGTTTCTTTGTTCCTTTTTGATGGTGCCGGACGGCATGGGGGGTCCGAGAGAGTTTTGAACAGTAACGAAGGTGGTTCGAGCGTAACGGCAACGTTACATGTATATATGTTTAAATACAAACCAATGAAAACAAAGGAATAACTCCGAAACAATGAAACATACAAAATAACTTTACAAATCTGACAGGGTTCACTTTGAAATGTGTACAACAAAATCTTAAGATGTCGGCAGGTGTGTCTCAGTTAAGAGGAATGAATGCACATGTAGGTTAGCATCTTTGTGATACTGTCAAAGTCCCCCCCCTCCAAAGTGTTAGGAAGTAGGGGAGAAAGAGAAAAAGAAATATGAAATTAAAAAAACAAAAAAACAGAGGATATAAATTTATCAATAACGCAAAAGTATAGGAAATAGCGTTGGTGGAAAGACAATGGATAGGAAGTTGTTCACCAAGTAAGACAAAAGGGAGCTGAGGTGGGATTGTTGGTCAAGGTGTGGTGATGACTGGGACAAAGAAGGTCAATATGGTTAGAGTTAGTTTACAGTCACTTTAAAGATTGGCAAGCTCCTGTCGAGAGATTCAATAATCTTTGTTCATAAAGTTTTAATCTGTTTTACTATCGATGCTCCCCTCCCCCCCAAAAAAAAAAATGTTAGGAAGAAAAAAGGAAAGAAGGAAATGTATAACATAAGAAAGAGGAAAATTTATTTATTATGTCTAGGAAATGGGGTTGGTGGAAAGACAATGGATAGGAAGTTGTTCACCAAGGAAGACAAAAGGAAGCTGAGTTGTGATTGTTGGTTATGGTGTGATGATGACTGGGGCAAAGAAGGTCAATATGGTTGGAGCTAGTTTACAGTCACTTTTTGTGTTGTATAGTCGAGAGTATATATAAACAAGGTGTATGTAACAGATAGCACACTGGTTCTCACCAGATAATCGAAGTTAAGCAATGATGGGTGACCATTTGAGAAGGCTAGAAAAGAAAAAGTATTGTTTCAAGACAAAATGGCAGTTGTCAATCAGAGAAGCTTCGAATTGTAAAAGCCAAGACAGATGAAGAATAGGTTTTCCGTTGAGTAGTTGATCTGTACAAGTGTCGGATTGTAAAAGTCTGCAGACAGAGAGCAAATTCTTTCTCATGTCGGATATGAAAAAAAATAATGTGCGGAGTGCTAAAAGATTCAATATTTTATTGATTAGTTCTGGTTTCTGATTGGTTGCTAGTAGAATGTGGCTCCATTTGACTGGTAAGTTCCTATTGCCAGTGTCTATAAGTAGAACCTTCCAATTTTCTGTAATCATACCCTAATCTCAGTATATCAAAAAGTATTGCAACAAAACTACACTTAAAAAATGAGGTTTATAAAAAAGTAATTAGTTGAGTTTTAAAAAAATGTATAACTTGTTTTGGTTGTCAATTATTGTGGAGGAGAATTACAAACAAACAAACAAATAAATAAATAAACAAATAAACAAACAAGCAAACAAATAAACAAACAAAATATAAACAAACAAATACATAAATAAAAAACAAATAAATAAACAAATACATAAATAAAAACAAATAAATAAAGAAACAAACGAATGAACTAATAAATAAAGAAACAAACGAATAAACAAATAACAAATAAACAAATAAATAAACAAGCAAATAAACAAACAAACAAATAAAAAATAAAATAATAAACAAAAAATAAACAAATAAATAAATAAACAAATAAATAAACAAATAAATAAAAAACAAATAAACAAACAAATAAATAAAAAACAAATAAACAAATAAATAAACAAACAAATAAATAAACAAACAAACAAATAAACAAATAAACAAACGAATAAACAAATAAATAAATAAACAAATAAACAAGCAAATAAATATACAAACAGACAAACAAATAAACAAATAAAATATAAACAAACAAATACATAAATAAAAACAAATAAATAAACAAATAAATACATAAATAAAAAACAAATAAATAAAACAAACAAATACATAAATAAAAACAAATAAATAAAGAAACAAACGAATAAACAAATAAATAAACAAATAAACAAACGAATAAACAAATAAATAAATAAACAAATAAACAAGCAAACAAATAAACAAACAAACAAATAAACAAACAAAATATAAACAAACAAATACATAAATAAAAAACAAATAAATAAACAAACAAACGAATAAACAAATAAATAAAGAAACAAACAAATAAAAAAATAAAAAATAAACAAATAAATAAACAAGCAAATAAACAAACAAATAAAAAATAAATAAAATATTAAACAAAAAATAAACAAATAAACAAATAAGCAAACAAACAAATAAACAAATAAATAAACAAATAAATAAAAAAACAAATAAACAAATAAATAAACAAATAAACAAACGAATAAACAAATAAATAGACAAATAAATAAACAAATAAACAAACAAATAAATAAATAAACAAATAAATAAACAAATAGACAAATAAACAAACAAATAAATAAACAAATAAACAAACGAATAAACAAATAAATAAATAAATAAACAAATAAATAAATAGACAAATAAACAAATAAATAAATAAACAAATAAACAAATAAATAAATAAACAAATAAATAAATAAATAAACAAATAAACAAGCAAATAAATATACAAACAAATAAACAAACAAAAAAATAAAAAATAAATAAAATAATAAATAAACAAGTGGTGGTGGTCGTAGTGGTGGTGGTGGTGAGGAGTGTAATTTGCATCAATAATATTTTCTTCAATCAGTGGGCTTTTTAAGATCGCTAAAACATATATTGAATCTAAAAGATGGCCGTTGACTTGCAGATGAGTCGTTAGCCATTTTTTTTTTTTACTGCAGCTCTTGATGACTTTGTTTCTTTTTCTATTTGTCTGAATGATCTTATTTCCTAGGCGACCAAACTCATCTGCATCTTTTGTGTTTTCTTCATCAAAAATTACTGTCGCTGTCTTTTGGTTGTTGGCATGCAGTGCTTTGGTCTTTTCATCAAATGATGATGATGATGATGATGCCGATGATGATGATGATGATGATGATGATGATGATGACGACGACGATGATGATGGTGATGACGACAACGACGACGATGGTGATGAGGAGAATGATGATGAAGACATTTACCATCATTTGTATGCCAATACAATTGTTTTATAACGTTTATTTGATAGCAGGCTTAGATTTGATGACCTCAGAGGAAGATTGCATCTGGACAGTACAAGATGTGTGTAGAACAGGAGACTTTGATGGTATGGCCACATTGAAAAAAAAAAAGAATGAATGGAAGTTCTGGGTTAGAAGATGCTGAATAGTTGAGATAACAAGATAAGTTGATGGGGAAAGTCAAAGAGAAACGTGCAAGGAAGTGATAAGAATTTGAGCTGAGAGAAAGAGATGTAGAAATAAGACAGGGCTCTACATTGCGAGTAAAACAGTCGCATTTGCAAGTGATTTTTCAAAATGGCGACTAGAAATAATGAAATGCTTATCTTTTGGCGATTGTATTTCTTTCACTGACAATCTTTCAAAGTTCACTACTGAGTGAAAAATATCTTTTCAACTTTTTTTAATAAAACGAACAAAGTTAAATTATTTAAACAATGAAAGTTTAATAGAATGATATACTCTTTTTTTATTTTTTTTTTTAAACGAAGGCTGTTTAAAAACATCTGAGGGAATTCAAATGTTTATACCTTCAAGTATCAACATAAAATTTGTTGCATATTTAAAATTACACTTATTAAAAAAAAATTTAAAAACATACAAAACTCTTTATGGTGCACATACTCGTCACAGAACAAAGATGTCATATTCTAAAAATCATGTGGGTTTGACTAGTTACTTTTCTATTTCGCTAGTAAACGAAAATATTTAGTTGTCAAAGGTCAACTAAAGATAAATGTGTCCATAGAGCCCTGTAAGAAAACGAGAAATTTCATTCTAACATTTAAAAACAACTTTATTGATTATCTTCGTTAGTAGGTTGAAAAGGTTCTTTTTTTTTTTTGTATTTTACTTCAGTAAGTTTTAAGAGAACAAGGGGCTCCTTCCTGAAGCTAACACTTGATTCCGTTATGATTTAAATTTATATCTGAGGGCTCTTTTAAGAATAGATACTGTTCCCTTTATGGCTGCTATCTGTATTTCATTACAAAATAGTGATTAATTCTTTCATGCCTTTATAAATTTAATCTACCTATGTTTAATAGCCTCTTAACGAGGGCAGAGTTAGACATGATGTCGGTTTTTATTGTGGAGGATTTCAGCTCCAGCAAAAGGGACACTCTGGATTAAGACATAAATTTAAATAACATCAGTCTAGAAGGATTTCTCCAGAAAAGATGATGTATAGTATAAGAACATATACTACACTTTGCTCTCACTGAAAAAGACAAACGATGAGCAATGATGGTTATATTGAAAAACAAAATGGCAAGCACGTTTCAAATTATACCATTAAGTATTTATGAAGATTCTTTTTTATTAAACCAGTTGCTCCTATCACAACCAGTATCATGTTTATTTCTTTCAGAGACCATGTCGTTTTTAGATCATTTTTAAGCTCTGTAGATGAAAGATTAGAAAGGCCTGTTGAAAGCGAAAAGTGTTCATATGTGTGTGTTGAAGTTATGCCTCTATTTGTTTAAAGAGCACTGCTTTGTACACTAACAGCAGTTTGTTATTTCACTCTCCCAATATGTTCTACCAAAGATGGGAGCATTTATAGTCCATCCACGTACATTTTAGTAAACACTTTTAGGTAAACGAATTACATGGTCACAAGAATAACAATACTGCTGTTTTGGTCAAATGAATACTCATCGGGTGACCTAAACTTCCGATTTCATGGAAATACGAGTAGATATACACTAGTGATGAGATGATTCCAATATTTTTCCCCCAATTCTGATAGATTAGTTTGATAGTCAATTTCTTAATGCGATCTAAAAACCGATGATGATCTTTCTCAGAACTGCACGCCTGTGGAACTCTGTTCCATCTGCCTGCTTCCCACCTGACTACAACTTGGATGTGTTCAAGTCAAACGTTAACAAATTCCTAATAAACCGCCCCCTTAAATAAACACTTCATCAAATCTCCACACTAACGTAATGTACTTGCAATAACCCTTATCCCTGAGTGGCTTCCGGGCCTTGATAAGTGGTGACCACTGTGAAAAAAAAAAAAAAAAATCATGATATAGAGTAAAGAAAATTTTTCCCAACGATAAATACAAAATTCTGTTTCATTAATTAGCCAGGGATAATATTGTTATGTAGCGGGGTGAGTGTATATAAACATAATCTATCTGACAGATGTCTCCTTATCGTTGTGATATAAACAGTGTGTCGTCTAGTGGTTGAAATGTTCTTCTATTCTTGAATGTATGTAAAATGTTCATTGTGTGTGCGGATGCTTCTTCACAAATACACATATTTAACAAACGTGACCCATAAACTTTCAGAGACAGCTTTTCTTACAATCAAACAATAACAATATGCCTGCTTGTCTCTGACCAAAAGAAGCACATACCTTCTTATTTGTCCAAACCCTAAAAGAACACCACAACAAAAAATTATATATTTTACACTAGTTTTATTCATCTTATGGATTCTCTTGTCGGAGTTTGGCATGCTGAGTCTCTTTCTACATTTTCACTGGTTTTTCCCCTTCTGTTTCCAACAGGTCATACACACATCCGTTCACTAATGAATTTCTCACCAACTTCTTAGTTTGATTTTTGCTAATTATTACGTCAGCAAAGCAGACCAAATTACTCAAGTAAGCTAAAACCTTGTTTACTTAACTAACCAGATTCCAATCTACTTTAAAATTCCTAAATCGATTTAGTTTATTTCATTTCAGAGTTGAGTTTCTATTCCAAGTTGTAAAATCTAATTGTTTTATTTTTCACCTAATAATAAAAATAATAACTGCCCAGGTTTCCTGGTGTTGTCTGGTCAATATCTAACAATATTTGTCAGTGTTGTTCAAAAAAATTTTTTTTCAACTGATTTCATCGCTATTAATATTTAGTCCTGATCAATATTTTTTTTATGCATAAAGAAAAGTGTGAAGCTTTTACCCCCACAAGTTCTGATACTGCTACCCAAATTACTTTTACCCCCACAAGTTCTGATACTGCTACCCAAATTACTGGGTACAAATTATAAAACAGACACATATTTCGATATTCATTGATGAAAAAGAGAGCGCATTCTTTCTTCTCTCATTTCTTTTGTTGCTGACCATCTTTTGATTCTCAGCAAATGTGATTTATGTATTTAATAGCATTCTAATATTGTACTTGCCACTGTAAGTCAATCAATGAGCTTGCTATATTTAGGCAACAGGGTTTGTGAGTTCAAACCTCAAAAAAGGCATAATTAGTTTTACTCTGAGTTTGTCCCTAAATAAACTCAGACATTAAGCAGATAGTTTACTTTTATTTTTTCTGTAATCTGTGTAATCAATCTGAGTTTTTCTGTTTTAATATATACATATATATATATATATATATATATATATATATATATACATACATACACAGGGTGGGCCAAAAGTCACTGGCTCATTTTAATTTTAAATAACTTTTTTATTTTAACAGTTATATGCATGAAATTATAGTATCATAAAATAAAGGTGATGAACTTTATTTTAACTTAGTAAGCTTGAGAAACTTGTATTGTTAAACGTGAAAAATAACTGCAAATGCCTTTCATTTTCTGCTTCACAAATTTGAGCTCTTTTGATTACCTCAGCCATAACTATTTCTCTAGTTACGTTTTCATTTAACTCTATTAAAAATTGGGGCTTGTTGACAAAAACCTTTTCCTTTAGTTATCCCCACAAGAAAAAGTCGGGACTAGTGAGATCAGGAGAACGAAATGGTCAATTTATACATTATTAAGCCTTGATTTTGATAGAAAAGTTGTGCAATTTTTGTATGTTGGATGATACTGAATTTTTCCATAGTCAAGAAGTCTTTGACCAAGCCAGATTGAAGAATGTCTCAAAAAGTACTCGATGTCACCTAAAAGAAGTGGCAAAGTCTGTTAAGCCTGTGACAAAGCCTCCATTAAAGCAACATCACATACAAAATCGATTGAAATGGGCAGAGGACAACATAAAAACAGATTTTCCAAAGTTTTGTTCACGGATGAAGTGCGTGTCACTTTCGATGGCCAGATGACTGGAGCAAGGGATGGGTCCTAGATGGACGACATCGTCATCAGCGTTTAAGGCGCCAACAAGGTGGTGGTGGGATAATGATTCGGGCTGGAATTATCGGAGGTACTTTAGTTGACCCATGGAGAGTCCCAGAAGGCGTAAAAATGATGTCAAATGCTTACATAGCTTTTCTGAAGGAGCACTTTGAACCATGGCTGAAGAAGCAAAGGTTGACGTTCAGAAGAACAATTATTTTTATGCAGGATAACGCTCTCCCTCATACAGCAAACAAAAAAAAAGAGTATTTGCAGCAACTGGGGTTCTCTGGGCTACGGAAGATGGAGTGGCCTGCGAATTCACTAGATTTGAACCCAATTGAGAACCTTTGGAGTATCAGGAAGCGACACCTCTATGCAAGTGGACGCCAATTTAAGAGCAAAGATGAGTTGTGGGATGCTCTCGAAGAGGTATCATGAGGAATAACTGTTGACAAAATCACAAATTTGACTAATTCTGTGGACCAACGTCTTTTACAAGTCATTCATAAAAAAGGACCGCATATCCCCTACTAATTATGTAGACGTACAGAATACTTTCAGGTGTGAGTAGTCTTCTAGCTCAATAGAGGGAAAACATCTTTGCAGCGGCCTTCGCAATGTCTTCAATGTATTTGTAGCCAATTCATATTGCCCATGAATGTTAAATCAAAAAGTTTGAAGGAAGAATTCTCAGGTAGGGTGCTATTTGTCATGGATATTGGTGGTTGGAGAGACTTCTTATAATTATTAAAGGAGAGCAGCTTAGTCTTACTCACATTAAATGTTACCATTCATTTACGGCCCCATTCCACTACAGTCTGGGGGTCATTTTCTAATGATTCAGCCATTGTCTTGGATTTGTGTACATCCGTTCTTTCCTCATACATGTTATAGAGCGTTGTATATACCCATCTCTGACAGAATATTATAAGGAAAGTCATTTATGAATATCAGGAATAATAGTGAGGTACTCCAGTATTAATGTTATGCTGCTTGGATGTACGTCTATCAATGACAACCTGGATGGTCATATTGTCTAAGAAGGATCTAATTATATTTAGTATACGTCCAGTTATATCGTACAATTTAATTTTCATTGGCAGCCCTATTGTCCTATTATCTTCACAGTATCCTCAAGGTATTTGTTCCAGTTCACTAGAGTTAGGTTGACAGTTACTCACCTGGCAGTGTTAGGTATTCATCCATGTTGAGAATATCTTTAATATACATTTGGTTAAAGACGTGAAACATTGGGTCAAGACCACAATGTTCCAACAGTAAAAAGTAGGATTTTTTCAAATTCTTCAAACTAGCATCATCATCCGGATTCTGAGAGCCACTGTCAAATAAAAGGAAAGGGTATTTAGTTTTTCTTTATTATAACAGGAAAAATTGAGATATTGAATTTCAAGTAAAACTAATGGTATCTACTTAATTGTCATGTCGCAGTGATGAACATATCCAAAAATTATGAAAAACAATTAAGGAAGATTAAGTTTTGCAAAAAAGAAAAAAACAAAAAACAAAAAAAAGAAAAGGAACCGGAGAATTTGAATTGTTACTAAACTGAAAATCTTTGGCCAATTTAGCAAAACTTAATTTTCGCTAATTATCTTCGAAAAGTGTTTTCGTTAATAACTGATTTTTTACCTTAGCGTTTTTTTTTTTGTTATTTTATTTTTTTTTTTGTTTTGTAATTTTTGGATATTTTCATTACTGTGGCATAACAATATTTCAATTTACACTCTAATAACGATTTTCAAAATTTGCTCTTATAACAAAGAACCGGAGATTCTTAAGCTGTGTAGAGACAAACAGAGTTATCTCCCTTGGAGGAGAAATTATGTTATTTATGCAGTGAATAACTCATTTTACTGTGATGTTGCGGCATATTCCGGCAGCTTACGTAAACTGTCGGAATATGCCAAGAACTGATCGAATTTTAAAATGCTAGAAAAAAAAAACATGATAGAAACATTTATTGTATCATAATTTCAATGAAAAGAAATATATATATATATAGTCTGTTTATAATACAAACATCATTGGTTACATATGTGCATACATGTTTCAGTGCAATCCCAATACAAGGATAACATCTCATCAGACTAAAAAAGAATCGATATATCGATTCTATATACCAGCTCTGTACTGTATTGAGCACTCTTTAATAATCATGTGAGTTTCATTGGATTTACATCTAGGAAACCAATTGATACAATCATTATATATATATATATATATATATATATATATATATATATGGCATAATCACGTTTGATACACGAGTTCCCGTCAGATCACTGAAACAATGAACCTGGCCAGTCCCAGATGAGTGACCATTTGGGGCTTCCAGGTGCTGTATATGCTCTCCGCTTTTCTCGACATTGTTTCCAGCCGTCCTAGATTTCTCCTTGCCACTGGACTCAAGCAGTGCTGATTCAGGAGCAGTATGGCTATAGATTGCACAACCCTTGCAACACAACTGCATGTGCAGCTGCCCCTTCACAGGGTATCCTTTGTCTTTCGAGACTGAACGAAGGCATTGGCGATATATATATATATATATATATACATATATATATATATATGTATCCAAGATCCTCGGCTTGGGATAGGTGTTAGTCTAGCGACACTGATGAGTTGTGATACAACGAAACAGGACTGTATGTCGATGACTAAAATATATTTTATAAAGCCCCCCTCTTTGGGTCGAGCACTATCGTAAATAATCTCACTCGCTACTTAATTTGGCTGAAAAAATGCGAAGCTCGTGGTTTGTTTACAAACAAACGTTTGAGCACTTTACGAGTGGCAGACGGATGTTTATTTAAATAGACATTCGGACAGATTAGTTGCGGGCACCGCTTCCTTGGTCAGGGGGTAGAACTGCCGACTGTCATCACGACGGTTCTAGGTTCGATCCTCGGCTTGGGATAGGTGTTAGTCTAGCGACACTGATGAGTTGTGATACAACGAAACAGGATTGTATGTCGATGACTAAAATATATTTTATTTTAAATATAAATATATATAAATATAAATATAAATATATATAAGTATATGTAAATATATATATATATATATATATATATATATATATATATATATATAATTTGGATATGAAATTCAATATCCTTTTCATGTTGAACCAATATATAATTTCCCTTACTCTATGATTTAAAAACTTTAAAAACTTGTAATTGTGATTTTCTATGTTTATTGCATTTAGCAAATTAGGTGCAAACCATTATAATAATATTTTCTCCTCTTAAGAGATGGGTAAACATCGAAAACCTATAGGTAGAGGAGATATACTTACTGAAATATATTCTTTGTTTAGCATATAATGAAAATTATAGATTTGAAATTTATCCATTTCATATGATAAAATTTAAATTACTAAATTATGATATATATAAATATATATATATATATATAAATATATATAAACATAAATAAATATATATATAAATATATTTAAATATAAATATATATAAATATAAATATATAAGTGAGAATGTGTGTGAGGACACTTTCAACCTATATACTTAACGGATTTTTGATCTGCAGACTTGAAATTTGGTACATAGGGTATTCAGACATGTGTAAAACTTTTTAATTCGTTTTCATTCGGAAGAAAGGGTTGCTATTAAATTGAAAAATTGGGGGGGGGGCATTGGATTTTTATCGGTTTGTCAACTATTTCACAAGGTTTGAAAACAATTTTTAAAGATCGTGGCAAGCTAGTCAAATGGTTATTGTACTTGACTCACTGTCTTTAGGTCTTAATTTCGATCTCAGTATTTTTTTTTTACTTACAAGAAGCGAACTTTTAGAAAAAACATAATACTTGCATGCACATGTCTCAGTCCGTTTTTTATTTCATCTATAAATATAAAAGCGAAAATGTATGTATGTATGTATGTATGTGTGTGTGTATGTATGTATGTATGTATGTGTGTTCGCCTTTTCTGTATGTCTACAAAAGGCTTTTTTCAGAGAAGCGGTCGCTCGCCTAACGGCATTTTTCCGGTTTCCCCTACCCCTGCGTTCCGCAGTAAATGAAATGCTACTCCGCAGTCAACAGTTGACCTCATTAAGTCATTAAAACGTGCACCTGCCAAATCTAAGTAATTAAATAAATTCAAACGTGTTTGTGTTGGTATGCCGTGGTGGTGCAATGGTTAACGTTGCATGTTTTTTTTTTTACACTTTAATTTACAATTTTGCCTCAAGGGTTCCAGTTCGATCCTCATACTTTCCTACCAAAACATTTTTTTATTTACCCCCCCCCCCCGGAGTTTTGATTTACCCAAAACTCACACACACCTCCAAACACCCAGGCAACTCCGGGTACTCCTTGCTAGTTTTTTTAAAAGGAATTTAACGTTACATTTATTACTGGGCAACACTGGGTACTTCTTCGAGTATAAAAATAAAAATGCAGATTTGTGTGTGTGTGTGTGTGTGTGTGCATACGTGTTTAATAGATGTATTCTTAAACTACTGATTAAATAGCACTGATATTAACAGAAAATAGTAATCATATACCAAAGATGGTCTATAACTAGTAAAATCTTTGTTTGGATGTATAAATATATCAGCAAGTTGAAATGTGAAATGTTCACTTCAACTTACAGACATATTTTTATTACTTTTGCGCATGTGCAAATTCATTCATAGCTTGAAGCAGTTTAAATTTAAATATTTCTTATGTATCTGTTGATAGCTCAAACGGTAGGGAACGGGGCTGAAGCACTAAATGTTTTGGTTTCGATTCTAGCTAATGGCACAGAAGTCATTTTTTTTTAACTTTTGAAATCAGTACTATATATGTATATATATATATATATATATATATTCAATAGAGAATTGGCTCTGTAATAATAAATACGAAATCTGCATGAATTAAAATATATTTAAGCATATTTTATGACTGGCAATGTTAGGCGCCTGTAGCGTCAATGTTCACACACTGACATACAAAATCAAAATGCAAAAACACGTTTGTACACATATCGTCTGCACATCATTATCTTCTATCTTCTATCTATATATATAAAAGCGAAAATGTATGTATGTATGTGTGTTTGCTTTTTCTGTGTGTCTACAAAAGGCTTCTTTCAGAGAAGCAATCGGTCGGTTCACAACTTTTTAAAACTTTTTATATCACATACAAATCGTAATATCTCACAGTTAACAACGAAGCTCGCCTGTCTATCTAATTTGGTCGATTTCGGGAAGATAAATATTCAATATTTGTCGCTCGCGCATGTGGGTTAGTCTTTTTCCTATAACATCTTGGGGGCGAGGAAAAAAGCGTTCAGCAGTAAATGAAATCCTGCAGTCAAACTGACCTCATTAACTCATTAAAACGAGCACCTGCTAAATCCAAGTAATTAAATAAATTCAAACGTGTTTCCGTAAGCATGTCGCGGTGGGGCAATCGTTAACGTCGCATGTTTTTTTTTTTCACAACTTTGCCTCAACGGTTCAGGTTCGATCCTCATACTTACTTTTTTTTTAATCCCCCCCCACACACCTCCAAACACCCAGGCAACGCCGAGTACCCCTCGCTAGTCTTAAATAAAAATAAATAATTATATTTTGGACCAATCAGAAAACTTTCTGAATTTATTTGAAATGGTTTTATCCGAAGCTACCCAAATCCTTTAAAAGAACCAGATTTTCTTTCAATAAATTAGTGGAAACCAGTTGACCCGAATCTGCGGACCAGTGTCACTGGATGGCCCACTCTGATGCACCCATCTCTGCAACACTACTCACATGCACACAACTATTAACAATACACACAGATACACACACACACACACACAACTCACTGGCTCATCATCAAAAACTTTATTCCTTGAAATATTTCCAATCTTTTTCACTGAACTCAAATTATAATATAAAAACAAAAGAACATTGACTCTTAAAAACAACTTTCAATGAATTATAATTTATTTAATTGAGCAGAGAAGTTTTAAATATGATTTTCCTGACCCCTGAAACTCACCGCTGTTAATTCATCGATCCAGACTTCTATCATCTCAGCTAATGAACTTATTACTTGTTTTTACAAGAACTCTAAAAATATTCACGAACATTCTGTTTTTCCTATTACTGTAAACATTCTATTTTAAACATATATAAATTGTTTCTTTTGTTAATATATGCTTTCTTAACTCATTATTTTGTTTTGTTTATCGTATAACAATGTTTCTCGTTTTGTTTTTTGTTTTTTTACAAAGCAATCACCACTTATCAAGGTCCAGAGGCCACTCGAGGATAAGGGTTAAAGAGTGTACAGTGGTCAAAAGGACAATATCATAGTAACCGTTAGAAGTGTAATTTTGGTAAATTGGATTACTTAAGGGGAACGGCTCATCCAGAACTTGTTTACATTGGACTTGAAGACAGCCATATTGTAGTCAGCTCGAAAGCAGATAAACGGGAGAGAGTTCCACAGGTGTGTAGTTCTTAGAAAGAAGCTTTGTTCATGGAATCTATGTTTAGGTTTAGGCAGATAAAGAGTGGGGGAAATTATTGATAGTGTTTTCAGCAAAACAAGTGTTTCTCGTGGATGTTTGGCGAGGGGGACCATAGACTGGAGCTCAGGCGAGCACTTGCAATGAAAATAATGATAAAACAGAGACAGGCTTGCAATGTCTCTTCTGTGAGAAAGAGGTTGCAGGCAAGAGAAAAAGGCATCCTACACTAGGCTACGAAGTCTATTCTGAACTCTGTCAAGGCAAGATAAGGTCTTCCTAGCAGCTCCTACCCAGATGTGACAGCAATACTTCATCCTTGGACATACCTGGCTCTTATATAGGTAGAGAACTGCATCAGCAGGTAGATACCTACTGGATTGATAGAAGGATCGCACAATTTTTTCCAGCAACGTTGGCAACGGATTTGATGTACGTGTTCCATTTTAGATTAGGAGTAAAGGTCAAGCCCAGAAGCTTGTCAAAACATGGAGCCTCCCCAAGACAAGAGCTATTCATTTCAATTGATGCCAGATGGGGATCAGAATCTTGATTATGCAAAGATAGAAGCTTGGTTTTAGATACATTAAAAGTAACCAGCCATTTTTTCCCCTATTGTACCATATGTTCAAGATCAGAGGAGAAAGAATCGGAGAGAACTTGGCTGTTTACAGCCTTTGATGTGCTGCCATAGATGGTAGTGTCATCAGCAAAAATGTCTATAAATGATCTAAGAATGGTATTTGGAAGATCATTAATATAGATCAGGAAGACAGTTGGGCCCAGGATGGACTCAAGCATTAATACTATGAGCTTCTGATTTCTGTCCATCAACTACTACTCTTATGAACCTATCAGAGATAAATGATTTAATAATTGAAAAGAGATTTCCAGCTATGCCATAGCTGGAGATCTTGTGAAGTAGATCTTTATGCTCTACCCTATCAAAGGCCTTTGATATGCCAAGAGCAATAAAAGTCGTAATTTTAAAGGTGAATGTTGAGTTTGAATGTTTTCACCTTTTATTTATTTATTTTTTAAGTGTGGAGGATGGGGAGCCCTCTCAAACTACTACAAAATTTAAATATTTTCTTATTCAGCATAGTCGAAAACCTAATTATTTAAAAGACAATTGTGCAGCTGGACCAAATGTATAAAAATTACCAATTTTGGTAGTGAGGGGCAGTCTTGTGCAGTCACATACACACACACACACTCGCGCGCAAATAACGAACCATTATTAATTTCGATTTTTCCCCCCGCGCAGTTTGAAAAAAACATATTCTGTTAGCAACAGTTCAATTTTAAATACGCCCACACACTTTGCTCAAAACAACAAAAGTAAAAATAACATATGCTTGGCGGACGTAGTTGAAAGCAGGTCACGTGACGTCATAAGAAGCATCTTACGTCATCTTACGTCAATGTTTTTTTCAGAAGGTCTTCGTGGAGCCGGTTGGAAATGTATAAAAAGAGCATTTTGCGCCCAAACGAATCAGTCGACCTTTTGAGCAGCATGGCGTAGACATCAACGTCGACTCGTCCACGTTGGACGTTAAACACGCGTACGCCCGACAATTAATTCCTCCACATGGAGACAGACTTGCTACCCTGATGAACTTTTTACACTTTTCTATCTCTCCACTAAATAAGCGAGGGACTTTTATATTGATTAATTCTTCCTTAAAAAGAACTGTTCTCTTCTTTACATAAAAACATTACTCACCATTCACCATTCATAAATATTTGGGTATATTTCTATGAGACAATCTCCACAAGTGGGGCCTAGACACCTCACCTTTATGTCCATGTGGAGAGGTACAAACGATGCACCACCTCAGGGAAAACTGCCGATTGGGTCCTCATTGCTCAAACCAAGACCTTAAGGAGGCAAACAGCACCGCCATGCGATGGGTTAATTTCTATTGCGATTAGATATAATGATGATGACCATTCATAAAGAAAACAAGGTATTCATGTAGAAAGTGATCCGTGCTGAAATAATAACGTTATTATTCAAAAAGCCATTCTTAACATGGGGAGGGTGCTTTGTACCTATTCTGTACTTTAACCTTACAATTGAATAAAAAAAAAACATATAAAGCTTTAATTAACCGTGGAAATACGATTTAAAAAATAGTGCAGACTGCAGATGACTGCAGATCACTCTCTGCATTAGCACCGAAAACAACCCTGTCTGTTCTGTTCATTTATTATGTGTGATCACCTGATTGTTTTGTTATAAAATAAATACAGTGCATTTAAATCAGAAGGAGGTGTCGTTTGTTTCATTCTTTTTTTTATTATTTGTTTGGGGCGAGGAAGTTTAATCTCACTTAAATTTCTGACCCCCACTCACTACAGTCTCAGAAAAGTGGATTTTTCCGCTAGGTGGAAGGGGGAGGATACTCTCAGAAAAGTGCATTTTGTTTCCGCTAGGTGGCAGTGTTGGTCGTGGATATGCTTATGGCGTGCGCACGCGCGTAAAAAAGATGGCCGCCAAAAAATACAATACAACTTCTTATATCTCGATAACTATTTATCTCTGCAAAATTGCAATGCGATTTTCGTATTCAGCATAATCGAAAACCTATTTTAGTCGTTATTTTAAAGAAAATTCTAGAGGTGGACCTAATGTAAAAAAAAAAAAAAAAAACTACCGTATTAATTTTATTTTTTGGTAATCATTTAATTTCCAAACATCTATAAAACACATAAAATCAAATACAAAAAAAATGGTACTTATACAGTTTAGTCAAGACATTAAAAAATGAAAATATCGAAAAAAAAATGGTTATATTGTACGTATCCGTTTTGGACTGTGAAGATCTCCGGAAAAAAATTTCATCTAATTTGATCGAGTAGTTTTTTTTTTTTACAGCAGAAAAACACGTTCTTATGAGAGCGGAGAGCGCGTTGAAGTCAGCCACAATCAGCCATTTTGAAATTTGCTGAACACGCCACGGGGAGATAACTCCATGTAAAGCGCCGATACTCCTTCCCCATCCTTTAATTCTAGCTTTTCTTCCTAAAAATCGAACCTTTTGCTCGGTATCATAAGAAATTGTTTTTTCGCTGTTAAAAAAAAACAAAAAAACTACTTGATGAAATTAAGTGAAACTTTTTTTTTTCGGAGAACTTCGTTCCATAACGGATACATGCAATATAACTTCTTTTTTTTTTTTACAATATTTTCATTTTTTAATGTCTTGACTAAACTGTATAAGTACCAAAAAAAACAATTACCTTATGTCTGAATCTTGCATTCTTTACTACAAACGGAAGACCAACTTTCATACGTTTTTCGAAACGAGCGCGTAATATTTACCGGTGTTCAACAAGATAATTTATCCTATATAAATTAAGTACAAACAAAACTAATACTATATTTTCTGCCAGAACTTTGATAAAATCTATCCCGATTAAATAAATATTAACCTTACAGAAATATCACTTAAGGAATTGTCTATTTATCAATTACTGATGTGTAGAATGAAGTGAAAAGTATTTATTGGAAATAAACAAAAACGTTCGCTTTTAACAAAAAGGGAGATAACTCCACTTTTTTTTTTTTGCAGGAATAATTTTTATTTTTTACATAATTTTTTTTTTTTTTTTTTTTTGAATGGCCTCTAATAAGGCAGATTTTATACGAGTACAATTTCTTATTGTTATTGTTAAGTTACCAAATAAGGGTGCTTGTTTATATTGGTAATCTCTTAACCCAACGCATTTCAGGTGAAAATACTATACCGCACTGGCAATATTTGAATAAATTCCACAACTTACGACAAACAATCCAGCAGAGAGCCGGGGATTTTTTCCTGAAACACAAAATCAACAGAGTTTTTACACCATTCCTGTAATGAGCTGTTCTATTTATTGCGGTGTAATGATAGTCCAGTATAGTTCTAGAGGGTCCACCCTCCCAGGCTTTGCTTTCTCTCCTTAAGAAGAGGTTAGATTATTGCTAAACGCCTGAGGCGCCTCTACTGTGGAATGCCAATGAGGCTGCACAGACATCTTTATCAGGGTGTGAGCGCTCCTCTTCTGGGCCGCTGATTTGTCAATCCCATTTTCCGACCCTTGTGTCACATTCTTCATAATGTGTTAGAAGTATTTTAAATAAATAAATCAGCACACAATTATATTTTTAGATATTGTGCTTAGTGATGGCAGACGATTACTTTTAGTCAATAAGTAGTAGGTTGCTCGTAAAATATGCATAAATATTATATTTTAATTAATGCACAATTCTTATCTATCTTCCCCTTCAACTAGGCAATTTTCTACGGGGGCAGGGGGTCACTTTTTTCGCCAATATTTTTTAAAGTTATCCTCTCCTTTAGATTGTCTAACCTTAATTTTAAAAAATGTCGCTTCCAGTTTGGCAGTGGTCGTAACAGCATAAACGTTAGGTTTTCCCCCGTTCTTTTCCTCCTTTGCAGTACGGGTTCGAGCCTGCCTTTCTACTACTACCTTTTTTTTTTTTGCTCAACATACACATCCAAACACCCGGGCAACGCCGGGCTGAAATGCTAGTATATATATATAAACGTGAACGTGTCTGTGTGTGTGTCTGTGTACATTTCCCTACGCAATAACTCTGTCAATTTTTACTCTAACAGACTCGAAATTTGATATACAGGGTACTGAGATTTGGGAAAATCGATGTGATCGGTTTTTGGCCAGAAATTTGGCGATTAAGGGGTCAAAGTTCAACGATTTTACCTTTGAGAACTCTACCAAACTCCTCCGACAATTTTGGGTCTACACACTTGAAATTTTAGATATATGTTCCTTGGACATGGATCTAACTTAATAACTTGATTTGAGCCTAAAAAAAATAAATTTTCAGGGGTCATAATAGGGGTCAAAGTTAAAAAAAATTGACCTCTGCAGTCTCTTCCAAATTACTCAGACAATTTCTGGTCCAAATATTTGAAATTTTACATAAAGGGTATTCAGAGATAGGGCAAGCTTTTTCATCAGTTTGGGTCAAAAATCTTTAGTTACCAATATATAAATGTATGTACGTATGTCTGCTTGCATGTGTGCCCTAAACTTTCAATAGAGGCGACGGATTTTACCAAGATCAGTATCGTTTTAAAGTTCGACCTTTCATACGACAAATATCGAAAAATTGGCTAAAAACATTGATATCTTCACCTTCAACTAGGCACTTTTCTACAGGGGGCGGTCACTTTTTTCGCCGATATTTTTTAAAGTTATGCTCTCCTTTAGATTGTCTAGCCTTAATTTTAAAAAATGTCGCTTCCAGTTTGGCAGTGGTCATAACAGCATAAACATTAGATTTTACACCGTTCTTTTCCTCCTTTGCAGTACGGGTTCGAGCCTGCCTTCCTACTACCACTTTTTTTTTTTTTTTGCTCAACATACACATCCAAACACCTGGGCAATGCCGGGCTGAAATACAATATCTTAGCAGCCCTTTTTTTCTGGATGAAAACCGATTAAAAATTTTCCATATGTCTTATATACCAAATTCTAAGTCTGTAGATCAATAATTCATTGAGTATATAGGTTGAGAAGTGTCCTCACACACACTCTCTCTCTGTCTCTCTCTCTCTCTCTCTCTCTCTTTTATATAGATTAGTGATGTTTTAAACCAATGCTTTTCAGGTATTATATACTTACGTATCATTAGTATAAATTACAAAAAAGAGAATGCGATGCTTTACATGTCAGGATTGTCCATCTTCCAAGGTAGGAGGAGGCTTCTGTAGTTTGCAACTAATTTGCATATGTGGGAATCGAATCGGCTGCGGTAAACGGAAGAACTAAAATTGAAAGTAGTGTTTTGCTTGATATTTTTATTGATTTTTAAATTTTTCATAAAGTTATTTTCACTTTTACATAAATACGAAACCTCAGAAGTGTAGAGATACCCCCCCCTGTTTTTACCAAACATGGTGACTTATACACGGGGGTTAGATTGACCAAAACCTTGTGCAAATAACACTCAAGATGAGAGCAATAGTTCGATTAATCCAAATTGTGCAAAAAATCTCCAAATTTGAAAGACTGTGGCAGTATCAGTTTACTGTTTTGTTTATATAAAAGCATTACAGATTCAAATAAACCTTTTTCCAAAAAACATGAGTGTTAAGCCACATCTTCAAAATCTTGACCCTTAAAACACATGTGGTTCAGCTTCCTAATATCCAGTCAAATACCAGCATCTCAATGTTGATCAAAATCTATGTAAATACAATCAACCAAGACTTTAGTTATTTCTGACTGAGCCAAATTTGGTCGTTAATTAATTATAGTTGTTTGTTTTTTTGATGACATCACCACTGTAACATTCCTCCTGCTATATAGGTACAGCAAACTTCGACCAGAAAAAAACTATTCAGCAGGGGATCAGGAGACCCCCATCCCCGACTGCATAATCCGTTATCAAGCCCCAAGAGGAGAAGACATCAGTACTTTTTTTTTTTTTTTTTTATTACATTTTCACCCCAAACAAGGCACATTGCCACTTTGGTGTAGGGGGCTACTATCAGGGGAAACATCTACTGGGGTACTATGTAGGGATTAGGGCAGCGAGATGTTGGTTCACGTTGCACTTGAACTTATGCATGTCAGTACAGTTGGGGAAGCAGTGACCTGGAATGGAATTCCAAAGTCTAGCAGTTCTGGGGAAGAAACTACTGGAGTAGAAAGATCTTTTACATCTAGGGATCTCTACAGTGTGGGGGTGAGATTTTGCAGCTTGTCGGGTCTGTCGAGGGTGTTCACGTCGTGGGGGCACAAGTGCTTGCAGTTCTTCAGAGCATTCACCATTATAATACTTGTAGAACAGGCAGAGGGATGCAACGTTTCGACGATGGGACAGAGGCTGAAGTTTAGATGCCAGTTTAGGGCCTATCAGATTTGCGACTCTCTTTTGAACCCTGTCAAGGAGCGAGAGACTAGTAGCCGATGCACCGGCCCAAATATGACAGCAATACTCCATACATGGGCGATAGTAGCAGCAATCAAATTGTCCTTTTATGGTCAATTTAACTAAAATGCAATTTTAAATTTTATCTTTCACTCCTTCTTGCCTGTTTCATCCACCTGACTCCAGCTTCCTTCCCAGTTCCCACTTTTACTCCTGCAGTTTTTAACTCTGGCTCCAGCTTACTACAACTGCTCTGACTCTAGCATCTCGTGCTCCAACAACTTTCAGCAGCTCCTTCTAATACTGCCTGCAATAGTGGTTCCTGCCCTAGCTCCTTCTTGTGGTTCCTGTCTGAAGTCTCTGTCTCCCCATTCCAGTGGCCATCAACTTCCAGCACTCTGTTCTATTGCTCGTCAATGTCCAGCTCTCTGTTCCAATGACCAACAATGCTTAGTTCCAGCATCCAGCTTCTTTGCTTTCAGCCTGTTCCCGTCGAATCCAGCCCTTGGTCATGCCCACACAGACTAGACCTATCTAAACCATCTCATCACATCTCAGAGACGTCCATATAAATCTCCATGTGACATCATTCCATGATGTCCAGAATCCAGTTTTTTTTCACTTCCATTCCTGCAACCTTTGTTTCTTTCGCATCTAGCTGTTGGTGACATCCACACAACCGAACCTACCTAAAACATCTCATCACACCTCAGGCACATCCATATCAATCCATGTGCAATGTCATCCCATGTTGCCCAGCATCCAGTTTCCACATCTCCAGCTTTTTCAGTGTCTCACATTTGTACCCATCCAATCTCTGCTGCGGTACACGTACAACATTTCCTATTTCTTCAACCTTTCTGCTTCCAGAATCTTCATCAATTAATATTTTGACATTTTTTCTACATTTTTCCTCTTGTATTTATGATGGAATAAATACATTTCTTTGACAACTCTTCATCTACGTTTGTCCTCTCTTCTTTGCTATTTGTCATATATTTCCTGTGTCTACTGGCTTAGCTATACGGTCAATTAGGTTTCAACCGATCTGGTCCATTGCAAGAAGATGTGCTTGAAGATCAGAGGTTAGATTTTACTTTTTGTTATTGTTGTGACCCCGGAAGAGTCACTAAGGACAACACGGAAATGAGTTAGAAAAGGTAAAATATATTGAAACAAAAAACAGCATATACAAAGAGCAACCGTTGTAGTAAGTACCACAAAGATGGCTGACCGCAAAAGTGCACTGACTACTCCAAGAGTCGTGAATCTCAGTTAATTTATACAGTTCGGAAGAGTTCATTTTTAGTACATGGGCGAGTCCTCACAACATAAACTAAACACTTTCAAAATATCAAACTGTGAGATATCGCTGACACTGTTGCCATAAGTGAAATCATCATCAAATGGTCTCCTGCTTGGTACAGGCATTGACGGCAATGACTCTCTCTCTCTCTCTCTCTCTCTCTCTCTCTCTCTCTCTCTCTCTCTCTCTGCATTCATGAATTCATTGTTGCTCATCATTTTTGATGTTGTTCAGGTGTTCAGACTGTCAACATATGTTTCTCGCTGTCGTCCTCTGCTTCTTCTACCCATGATCTTTCCCTCCAACCATTTCGTTTTTATTAATACGGTTTTAACTGTTTAACTTGTTATGTAGTTATTGTGGCCCTGAAAGGGTCACTAAGGAAAACCACGAGCATAGAGATGAGTTAGAAAAGATAAAATATATTGAAACAAAAAACAGCTCATACAAAGATCAACCATTCATAGTAAGTACCGCCATGATGGCGGACTACAAAATTACACTGACCACCCCGAGAGTCAGAACTCTCAGTTAATTTATACAGTTTGGAAGAGTTCATCTTTTGGTTACGGGTGAGTCCCCCACAACAGTTATCTACATCACTCTGTAAGGGAAAACATATAGGGTGTTTTTTTTGTTTTTTTTAGGGGGGGGGGAGCGAACTTTAAATAAAAATAAATCACAGAAAAATGTTTTTATTGTACAAATATGTGGTTTATTCAAAAGATTAATTTTTGGCATTTATAATTTAAATACAATTTTAGGCATATGGTCCCCCACGACTCACACTTGTATGGCATAATCTAGAGATCCAATTTTCACAAACTCTATGCATTAAATTAAGCTCTACGAAATTAAATTCCAGTTAAACACATCAAATGTTGTCTTTCAAGTGATCTGTTGTGTCTGGTTTATTAGTGTAGATATGGGACTTTACATATCCCCAAAGAAAATAATCTAATGGGGTTAAATCGCATGAACGAGGTGGCAAAGTAACAGGTCCATTCCATGAAATTATTCGTCCATCAAATCTTTCTCTCAGTAAATTGATCATATCATTTGCAATTTGCAAACGTTGCTCAGGTGTCAGTCATTTCATGATAAATTGCTAAACCAAGCTGAACTCAAAATAACCGAAAGTTGCCAGATCTGCAAATAAAGTAAATAGAATAGTCAATTTAAAGTTTGCTACATCTAAAAAAAAAAAAAATACCCTGTATATATCAAAGTTAATGCCATGACATACACAGAATAAGGGGTAAATATACCTAAATACAATACATTCATTTTATTTATATATTAACAAATGTAAACATAAAAAAATATGGTAGATTTCGAATTCAAGAAAGAATTCAACCACATGGAATCTTGTCTGGTAAAATGAATACCACGCCCTCTCCTTCAGACTACTGTTCTCATCTTAAGTATCATTTTCACAACATTTTGGCTGATGTAATCTCTGACCTTCTTTAAGTGTATCTTGTCGAATTCCGGAATGTTTCTGTCAAACTAAGAGAAAAAAAGACACCGACATATTTGTCATAAGTGACATTGCCAAAAGCAGCAACCAATGTCCGACCTACTCAACACAATGTAATTCTTTTCTGCTTTTTTCACCTGTCTTTTCATCAAACAACTTTTTTTTTTCCTTCTTTAATATGCCTGAAAGTCCTTAATAATTGTGGTCTGAAATGCTACCAAAGGCAAGATAAGTTACTCTTCTGTAATTAAACACCTTAAAAATTGGTACAAACCTGTTTTTGTGCAGCCTGTAGAGTCCCATGCAGACAAAAAGAATGAAGAAAAAAGAAATAAAAATGGACGTCTTTTCTCTATATATGCTTGCAATATTGTCATCTAATATGCGAAAGAGATTCTTCTGGTTTGAAATAAAAAACATGATTTTCAGAGATTGGGTCGATTTGGGATTTGGATGTTGGAGTATAAGTTTTGTCAGCAGTGCGTTATGTTTTGGAGTTGTCAGTTTTGACAGCAGAGTGTCTAATTTTTAGAATAGCAATGTTTTGGCAGCAGTGTGTCGAATTTTGAGTAGTGAATATTGACAGTAGTGTTGATTTTCACCTCAGAAATTGTTATTTGGAGGTGCAGCATAGTTAACAATCCATCAGGACAAGTGTAGAATAGTTAACACCTGATTGTTTTAATCACAATAAGCTTCACATACTCCTATGCAAGTTGCATTGCTCTTAACATCTTGGCCTTTCAGTTATTTGCGTTCATTAAATCAATCTCAGATCATAAATGCGATATGATAACCATGTGGCCCGCCACTTGACAACATCGCCGACCTGTGTGCCATAGATTTCTGCTTCTTCATCTTCTCTACTAGTTCTGGCCGTGTCGCCATCTCTCACACATTGGTGATTGTTAAGAAGATGTGTTGAATAGTATTCCGGGCGACACCGGAGTTGTTGCTGGATGCACACACGTAAATATTGTGGAAATCTTCAAATTAAGAAATGTCATCAAAAGTCAAAATCATTGAAAGACGAGTGCATAAACTTTGAAAACAACATTTTTCAATTGACAAGTTTATTGAAATTGAAATTGAAATTTGGCCTTGGACGAATTTAATAATGGCCAGTGAAATGCGGCATGGAAAAACGAAATTCCTATCTAAAGTTTTTTGTAAATAAAACAACATAATGCCAGCTAAGGAAAAAGAGTCAGAGAGAAGACAGCCCCCCTCTCTCTTTCTCTCTCTCTCTCTCTCTCTCTCTCTCTCTCTCTCTCTCTCTCTCTCTCCATAGCACGCCTGTGGAACTCTGTTCCGTCTGCCTGCTTCCCTCCTGACTACAACTTGGATGTCTTCAAGTCCAACGTAAACAAATTCCTGATGAACCGCCCCCTTAAGTAGACACTTTAAATATCCACACAAACGTACTGTACTTACAATAACCCTTATCCCTGAGTGGCTTCCGGGCCTTGATAAGTGGTGACCACCTTGTAAAAAAAAAAAACATTGAGAAAGAATTGAACAGAAAATAAACTGTCATTCCTTTTTATAAACTTACGTCAAGTGTTCTTTTGTTTGTGAAACAACTAATTACCTTATATACATTCGTCAAGAACTTGAAACTCTATTTAACGGATTAAATAGACGATGGCTCACAAATGTAAACATAAAATAAAATAAAACACAAAAAACACAAACTCTGACACATTCTGCAAATATCAGTTGACATTCCTAAAACTAACTCTAAACATATTGATCTGTTGTCTGGTCCTTTTATCCCAAATCACTACAGTAAAATAGACATGCCTCTATTATATTAAAATGAGTTCTTGCTGCGAATGCCTTATTGGGGGTATCAAAGCTTGAAGCACAGTCAAAGATCTATCATTCCGATACAAATTGAGTAGAAAAGGACTAGCAACGTTTCTTCTGTAAGAAAACGACAAGTAAAAGAAATGATTTTGAAGTCTATTTGATACTCTCTGAAGGCAATTAAGGGTGCTCTGAGCGGCACCTCCCTAGATGTGGCAGCAGTATTCCATCTTCGGCTGAATTTGACCCTTTGCTTGTGTGCTAATAAGTCAGAAACTACACGAGACACACACCCAAAAAGCTAATCTATTCTTTTTCAGCATAGTTTTGGTCGGAATATGGGCACATTTTTTTTTAATCATCTTTTTAGAGTTCACCGAGAACAAAATGAGTCGAACTTTGTACATGAGTTTGTATGTTTCCTGAAAAAACAAAAATGAAAATTAATTTGTGACACTTTGAACTTTGAAAAAAAATTTACGAGTGCAACTGATATTTATTCGACCCTCTGATGGCAAAAGTCAATGTATTAGCTGCTTGCTGAGGTTATGTTCATCAATCCGTTGATCAATTCATTTCCCGACCTGTGCCCAACTCGCTACTCCCTAACTGTAACTGTTGTCAACTATCACTAACCCAAGACTGTCTGCAAACTGTCAAAAACTGTCATAAAACTCATTGACATTCCTAAAACTAATTCTAAACATATTGATCTGTTGTCTGTTCTTTTTATCCCAAATCACTGTCACACCTTGATTAACAATCCTATTTTTGCTTTCTTTTGCGTTCTATTGTGAACAACTTTCTTTCCATTGTTTTGCTGATAAACTTATTTTCTTTTATTTTTTGTGATATCTTTTTATGTTTTTCTTTGTCTTTCTCTGTTATGTTTTTTTTCTGTTATGTTCTTTCTGTTGTTTTTTTCTGTTACGTTTTTTCTTGTTATGTTTTTTCTTGTTATATTGTTTCTTTTCTTTTTTTTCTGTTATGTTTTTTTTCTGTCATGTTTTTCTCTGTTATGTTTTTTTAAATATTTTCTTATATTTTTTCTGTTTTTACTTCTCAACACTTGGATGGGTGGGGGTGGGGGAACCTCAATAATATGTATAAGACACTAATTCATGGAGTTTCCCCAAATGTCAGTTTTTCCCAAATATATTAGAGGATGAAACAGAAGGAAGTAAAGAAAAAAACAAATATGAAAGTCATAGTACATTGAGAAAGAATTGAACAGAAAATAAATTGTCATCCTTTTTATAAACTTACATCAAGTGTTGTTTTTTTGTTTTTGTGAAACAATTACCTTAAAATGCAATATTCCAAAAATCACATAAATCGATCAAGTAGTTTTTTTTTGTTTAAGAAAATCAAATATTATGAGACATTTTATCGAAGAAAAACTTAACACCATCTTGTTTTTGAATGATACACTGCTAGCGACACCTATTGGGAGTGTTTGGAATATAAGATCGGCAAGGGGCCGACGATCGACTTTCCATACTATAAAAATAAAAACTTGGAAAATTAAGACATTTATAGTTTTTGAGCAAAAAACACAAACTCTGACAAATTCTGCAAATATCAGTTGCACTCGGTGACACCATCGATTTTCTACACACTAAAATCCTAAGCTACATAGTCATCGGCTGAGCTCATCTTGATTTGTTATGAGCCACAATTTTTATTCAGCTGAGCCAGACTGGCCATGATCTTCAACTGTAACTGTCATCAAATGTCACAAACCCCAGGCTGTTCGTGAACTGTCCCTAACTGTTGTAACCTTTTGCAAAACTCATTGCTCTCTATATCCGGTCCTATGTTCCAGTCATCTGCCTTAGCTTGATTAATAATCATATGTCAGTTTCCTTTTGTGTACTTTGGTGAACAACTTCCTATATCTTTGTTCAGCTGATAAATTTATTTAATATTTTTTTTATTATTTAAAAAAAAATTTTTTTTTTCTATTTCCTAAAATTTGGGGGCTGGGGGAGGGGCGTCGATAGTATCAGAGCGAGGCTAAGATTCTAATCTTACTTTTTATACAAAAAATATTAACATATCCTTTTTTTTTTGTGTGGAAATCGTTCCAGACAAGGCATGAAGCTACTTGCTGTAAGGAGCTAAAAAGGACATAAGATGATTATCGCAAATACAGGAGATGTTTATAGACATGAGAGAACGCAATGGAGTTTCATTCTATATTAATAAACAACTTTATTTGGTATCTTCGTTAGTAGCATTAGTAGAAGAGAGAAACGAGGTAGTAGGTTGTATGAAGATAGAATTAATATCATGCCGGCTGGTTGAAAAAGAGAACAGTTCAGTTCTGTTTACATGTGTTTCCAGCTAGTAGTCGTCGGAACAAAGGAAGCAGGGTAAAAGAGAAAGAAAGGGCAAAGACTTCAGCATGTTTACGTGTTGTCGTGGGTGAGTGTGAGTTGTATCGATGTATATTCTTTAGCATGTTCGTTTGAGTACCGCACGTGGAAACAAATGGGAGTTTGAAAAGAGCCATTGTTAGCTTGTAATACTCACGTTAAACCTGGGTCTTTCACCCTAGGCTAATGTCCGTTGCCCGGCAGGGTCAGGATCAAAGAGGGTTTTTGGTTTCAGATTTCATCTTTTATATACTCTGTCACGTGATAAAGAGCTGGCTTATGATTGGACAAGCTAGGAGGAAATGGATTCAAATCCAAGAATTGAACAGAAAATAAATTGTCAATCTGTCCAACAGTTAGGGACAGTTCACTCTCAAGTCGAGAGAAGAACCTTCTGCCTGTGATGTAGCAGATATCGGCTGCTACATGCCTATTGACAAGACTATGGTTATAGATAGAAGGAAAACGACCATTATGAAAACAGTTTCAGAAGCTATTGGAGCAGAAAGTTGTAACATCATGATGTATCAAAACATTAAATTCATAAAGACCACTGGACCAATGAGTCAAACGAGCTGGAGCAAAGGAAGTGGGGAATAAATCAGGTGATTTGTGAAAAACACACATGTAATAACAGTATTCATAGAAGTGATTGTGACCAGCAACATCACATCTATGAGAGAGAAGGTGAAGAGAAGAAAAAAAGGTGTGCGCCAACCAAATGCTAAAATTGTTTGTGGTATTGCACCTTCGATCCGGTTCCGAGCATTGAGTTTAACTTCAGTCGTTGGACCTGTGATTATTTTGATCTGCTCCAACTTGTTCAAAGAGTGGGGGAGTCCACCATAGAAGTAGTGCCACCCAACTGTCTCCCCTCAAATGTCAGACCCCTGAGGGCGAGGGCTTTTATATGATACTGGGTCGGGTATACACAAAAGAAAGAAAGCATATGGTTATCAACTGGGGTGAGAATGGTAGAGGTTCAGCAGAAAGCAGAAGAATTCAACAAAGTGAGAGAAATGGAATGGAGCACACAAGAATCCAGATAGTCGAGTTTTATTATTTCTTTGAGGGTCTGTTGTTTTATTTTTCCATAAACAACTGAACGATGCTGTAATAAAACCATGTAACTGACAGAAAGAAATAAATGAAACATGTATCAGCAAAAGGTCCTTCAATATTTCCATCACAAGAAAGCTCTGCTGGCTAAATGTTAATCGGAAGGCTAGTCATGGCACAAGAAAGCTCTGCTGGCTAAATGTTAATCGGAAGGCTAGTCATGGCACAAGAAATCTCTGCTGGCTAAATGTTAATCGGAAGGCTAGTCATGGCACAAGAAAGCTCTGCTGGCTAAATGTTAATCGGAAGGCTAGTCATGGCACAAGAAAGCTCTGCTGGCTAAATGTTAATCGGAAGGCTAGTCATGGCACAAGAAAGCTCTGCTGGCTAAATGTTAATCGGAAGGCTAGTCATGGCACAAGAAAGCTCTGCTGGCTAAATGTTAATCGGAAGGCTAGTGATGGCACAAGAAATCTCTGCTGGTTAAATGTTAATCGGAAGGCTAGTCATGGCACAAGAAAGCTCTGCTGGCTAAATGTTAATCGGAAGGCTAGTCATGGCACAAGAAAGCTCTGCTGGCTAAATGTTAATCGGAAGGCTAGTCATGGCACAAGAAAGCTCTGCTGGCTAAATGTTAATCGGAAGGCTAGTCATGGCACAAGAAAGCTCTGCTGGCTAAATGTTAATCGGAAGGCTAGTCATGGCACAAGAAAGCTCTGCTGGCTAAATGTTAATCGGAAGGCTAGTCATGGCACAAGAAAGCTCTGCTGGCTAAATGTTAATCGGAAGGCTAGTCATGGCACAAGAAAGCTCTGCTGGCTAAATGTTAATCGGAAGGCTAGTCATGGCACAAGAAAGCTCTGCTGGCTAAATGTTAATCGGAAGGCTAGTCATGGCACAAGAAAGCTCTGCTGGTTAAATGTTAATCGGAAGGCTAGTCATGGCACAAGAAAGCTCCGCTGGCTGAATGTTAATCGGAAGGCTAGTCATGGCACAAGAAAGCTCTGCTGACTAAATGTTAATCGGAAGGCTAGTCATGGCACAAGAAAGCTCTGCTGGTTAAATGTTAATCGGAAGGCTAGTCATGGCGCAAGAAAGCTCTGCTGGCTAAATGTTAATCGGAAGGCTAGTCATGGCACGAGAAAGCTCTGCTGGCTAAATGTTAATCGGAAGACTAGTCATGGCACAAGAAAGCTCTGCTGGCTAAATGTTAATCGGAAGGCTAGTCATGGCACAAGAAAGCTCTGCTGGTTAAATGTTAATCGGAAGGCTAGTCATGGCACAAGAAATCTCTGCTGGCTAAATGTTAATCGGAAGGCTAGTCATGGCACAGGAAAGCTCTGCTAGCTAAATGTTAATCGGAAGGCTAGTCATGGCACAAGAAAGCTCTGCTGGCTAAATGTTATTCGGAAGACTAGTCATGGCACAAGAAAGCTCTGCTGGCTAAATGTTAATCGGAAGGCTAGTCATGGCACAAGAAAGCTCTGCTGGCTAAATGTTAATCGGAAGGCTAGTCATGGCACAAGAAAGCTCTGCTGGTTAAATGTTAATCGGAAGGCTAGTCATGGCACAAGAAAGCTCTGCTGGCTAAATGTTAATCGGAAGGCTAGTCATGGCACAAGAAAGCTCTGCTGGCTAAATGTTAATCGGAAGGCTAGTCATGGCACAAGAAAGCTCTGCTGGCTAAATGTTAATCGGAAGGCTAGTCATGGCACAAGAAAGCTCTGCTGGCTAAATGTTAATCGGAAGGCTAGTCATGGCACAAGAAAGCTCTGCTGGCTAAATGTTAATCGGAAGGCTAGTCATGGCACAAGAAAGCTCTGCTGGCTAAATGTTAATCGGAAGGCTAGTCATGGCACAAGAAAGCTCTGCTGGCTAAATGTTAATCGGAAGGCTATTCATGGCACAAGAAAGCTCTGCTGGCTAAATGTTAATCGGAAGGCTAGTCATGGCACAAGAAAGCTCTGCTAGCTAAATGTTAATCGGAAGGCTAGTCATGGCACAAGAAAGCTCTGCTGGCTAAATGTTATTCGGAAGACTAGTCATGGCACAAGAAAGCTCTGCTGGCTAAATGTTAATCGGAAGGCTAGTCATGGCACAAGAAAGCTCTGCTGGCTAAATGTTAATCGGAAGGCTAGTCATGGCACAAGAAAGCTCTGCTGGTTAAATGTTAATCGGAAGGCTAGTCATGGCACAAGAAAGCTCTGCTGGCTAAATGTTAATCGGAAGGCTAGTCATGGCACAAGAAAGCTCTGCTGGCTAAATGTTAATCGGAAGGCTAGTCATGGCACAAGAAAGCTCTGCTGGCTAAATGTTAATCGGAAGGCTAGTCATGGCACAAGAAAGCTCTGCTGGCTAAATGTTAATCGGAAGGCTAGTCATGGCACAAGAAAGCTCTGCTGGCTAAATGTTAATCGGAAGGCTAGTCATGGCACAAGAAAGCTCTGCTGGCTAAATGTTAATCGGAAGGCTAGTCATGGCACAAGAAAGCTCTGCTGGCTAAATGTTAATCGGAAGGCTATTCATGGCACAAGAAAGCTCTGCTGGCTAAATGTTAATCGGAAGGCTAGTCATGGCACAAGAAAGCTCTGCTAGCTAAATGTTAATCGGAAGGCTAGTCATGGCACAAGAAAGCTCTGCTGGCTAAATGTTAATCGGAAGGCTATTCATGGCACAAGAAAGCTCTGCTGGCTAAATGTTAATCGGAAGGCTAGTAATGGCACAAGAAAGCTCTGCTGGCTAAATGTTAATCGGAAGGCTAGTAATGGCACAAGAAAGCTCTTCTGGCTAAATGTTAATCGGAAGGTTAGTCATGGCACAAGAAAGCTCTGCTGGCTAAATGTTAATCGGAAGGCTAGTCATGGCACAAGAAAGCTCTGCTAGCTAAATGTTAATCGGAAGGCTAGTCATGGCACAAGAAAGCTCTGCTGGCTAAATGTTAATCGGAAGGTAAGTCATGGTACAAGAAAGCTCTGCTGGCTAAATGTTAATCGGAAGGCTAGTCATGGCACAAGAAAGCTCTGCTAGCTAAATGTTAATCGGAAGGCTAGTCATGGCACAAGAAAGCTCTGCTGGCTAAATGTAAATCGGAAGGCTAGTCATGGCACAAGAAAGCTCTGCTGGCTAAATGTTAATTGGAAGGCTAGTCATGGCACAAGAAAGCTCTGCTGGCTAAATGTTAATCGGAAGGCTATTCATGGCACAAGAAAGCTCTGCTGGCTAAATGTTAATCGGAAGGCTAGTCATGGCACAAGAAAGCTCTGCTAGCTAAATGTTAATCGGAAGGCTAGTCATGGCACAAGAAAGCTCTGCTGGCTAAATGTTAATCGGAAGGCTATTCATGGCACAAGAAAGCTCTGCTGGCTAAATGTTAATCGGAAGGCTAGTAATGGCACAAGAAAGCTCTGCTGGCTAAATGTTAATCGGAAGGCTAGTAATGGCACAAGAAAGCTCTTCTGGCTAAATGTTAATCGGAAGGTTAGTCATGGCACAAGAAAGCTCTGCTGGCTAAATGTTAATCGGAAGGCTAGTCATGGCACAAGAAAGCTCTGCTAGCTAAATGTTAATCGGGGGCTAGTCATGGCACTAGAAAGCTCTGCTGGCTAAATGTAAATCGGAAGGCTAGTCATGGCACAAGAAAGCTCTGCTGGCTAAATGTTAATCGGAAGGCTAGTCATGGCACAAGAAAGCTCTGCTGGCTAAATGCTAATCTGAAGGCTAGTCATGGCACAAGAAAGCTCTGCTGGCTAAATGTTAATCGGAAGGCTAGTCATGGCACAAGAAAGCTCTGCTGGCTAAATGTTAATCGGAAGGCTAGTCATGGCACAAGAAACCTCATCTGGCTAAATGTTAATCGGAAGGCTAGTCATTGCACAAGAAAGCTCTGCTGGCTAAATGTTAATCGGAAGGCTAGTCATGGCACAAGAAAGCTCTGCTGGCTAAATGTTAATCGGAAGGCTAGTCATGGCACAAGAAAGCTCTGCTAGCTAAATGTAAATCGGAAGGCTAGTCATGGCACAAGAAAGCTCTGCTGGCTAAATGTTAATCGGAAGGCTATTCATGGCACAAGAAAGCTCTGCTGGCTAAATGTTAATCGGAAGGCTAGTCATGGCACAAGAAAGCTCTGCTGGCTAAATGTTAATCGGAAGGCTAGTCATGGCACAAGAAAGCTCTGCTGGCTAAATGTTAATCGGAAGGCTAGTCATGGCACAAGAAAGCTCTGCTGGTTAAATGTTAATCGGAAGGCTAGTGATGGCACAAGAAAGCTCTGCTGGCTAAATGTTAATCGGAAGGCTAGTCATGGCACAAGAAAGCTCTGCTGGTTAAATGTTAATCGGAAGGCTAGTCATGGCACAAGAAAGCTCTGCTGGCTAAATGTTAATCGGAAGGCTAGTTATGGCACAAGAAAGCTCTGCTGGCTAAATGTTAATCGGAAGACTAGTCATGGCACAAGAAAGCTCTGCTGGCTAAATGTTAATCGGAAGGCTAGTCATGGCACAAGAAAGCTCTGCTGGCTAAATGTTAATCGGAAGACTAGTCATGGCACAAGAAAGCTCTGCTGGCTAAATGTTAATCGGAAGGCTAGTCATGGCACAAGAAAGCTCTGCTGGCTAAATGTTAATCGGAAGGCTAGTCATGGCACAAGAAAGCTCTGCTGGTTAAATGTAAATCGGAAGGCTAGTCATGGCACAAGAAAGCTCTGCTGGCTAAATGTTAATCGGAAGGCTAGTCATGGCACAAGAAAGCTCTGCTGGCTAAATGTTAATCGAAGGCTAGTCATGGCACAAGAAAGCTCTGCTAGCTAAATGTTAATCGGGGGCTAGTCATGGCACTAGAAAGCTCTGCTGGCTAAATGTAAATCGGAAGGCTAGTCATGGCACAAGAAAGCTCTGCTGGCTAAATGTTAATCGGAAGGCTAGTAATGACACAAGAAAGCTCTGCTTGCTAAATGTTAATCGGGGGCTAGTCATGGCACTAGAAAGCTCTGCTGGCTAAATGTTAATCGGAAGGCTAGTCATGGCACAAGAAAGCTCTTCTGGCTAAATGTTAATCGGAAGGCTACTCATGGCACAAGAAAGCTCTGCTGGTTAAATGTTAATCGGAAGGCTAGTCATGGCACAAGAAATCTCTGCTGGCTAAATGTTAACTGGAAGGCTAGTCATGGCACAAGAAAGTTCTGCTAGCTAAATGTAAATCGGAAGGCTAGTCATGGCACAAGAAAGCTCTGCTGGCTAAATGTTAATCGGAAGGCTATTCATGGCACAAGAAAGCTCTGCTGGCTAAATGTTAATCGGAAGGCTAGTCATGGCACAAGAAAGCTCTGCTAGCTAAATGTTAATCGGAAGGCTAGTCCTGGCACAAGAAAGCTCTGCTGGCTAAATGTTAATCGGAAGGCTAGTCATTGCACAAGAAAGCTCTGCTGGCTAAATGTAAATCGGAAGGCTAGTCATGGCACAAGAAAGCTCTGCTGGCTAAATGTTAATCGGAAGGCTAGTAATGGCACAAGAAAGCTCTGCTGGCTAAATGTTAATCGGAAGGCTAGTCATGGCACAAGAAAGCTCTGCTGGTTAAATGTTAATCGGAAGGCTAGTGATGGCACAAGAAAGCTCTGCTGGCTAAATGTTAATCGGAAGGCTAGTCATGGCACAAGAAAGCTCTGCTGGCTAAATGTTAATCGGAAGGCTAGTAATGGCGCGAGAAAGCTCTGCTGGCTAAATGTTAATCGGAAGGCTAGTCATGGCACGAGAAAGCTCTGCTGGCTTAATGTTAATCGGAAGGCTATCATGGCACAAGAAAGCTCTGCTGGCTAAATGTTAATCGGAAGGCTAGTGATGGCACAAGAAAGCTCTGCTGGCTAAATGTTAATCGGAAGGCTAGTCATGGCACAAGAAAGCTCTGCTGGCTAAATGTTAATCGGAAGGCTAGTCATAGCACAAGAAAGCTCTGCTAGCTAAATGTAAATCGGAAGGCTAGTCATGGCACAAGAAAGCTCTGCTGGCTAAATGTTAATCGGAAGGCTATTCATGGCACAAGAAAGCTCTGCTGGCTAAATGTTAATCGGAAGGCTAGTCATGGCACAAGAAAGCTCTGCTAGCTAAATGTTAATCGGAAGGCTAGTCATGGCACAAGAAAGCTCTGCTGGCTAAATGTTAATCGGAAGGCTAGTCATGGCACAAGAAAGCTCTGCTGGCTAAATGTAAATCGGAAGGCTAGTCATGGCACAAGAAAGCTCTGCTGGCTAAATGCTAATCTGAAGGCTAGTCATGGCACAAGAAAGCTCTGCTGGCTAAATGTTAATCGGAAGGCTAGTCATGGCACAAGAAAGCTCTGCTGGCTAAATGTTAATCGGAAGGCTAGTCATGGCACAAGAAACCTCATCCAGCTAAATGTTAATCGGAAGGCTAGTCATGGCACAAGAAAGCTCTGCTGGCTAAATGTTAATCGGAAGGCTAGTCATGGCACAAGAAAGCTCTGCTGGCTAAATGTTAATCGGAAGGCTAGTCATGGCACAAGAAAGCTCTGCTGGCTAAATGTTAATCGGAAGGCTAGTCATGGCACAAGAAAGCTCTGCTAGCTAAATGTAAATCGGAAGGCTAGTCATGGCACAAGAAAGCTCTGCTGGCTAAATGTTAATCGGAAGGCTAGTCATGGCACAAGAAAGCTCTGCTGGCTAAATGTTAATCGGAAGGCTAGTCATGGCACAAGAAAGCTCTGCTAGCTAAATGTTAATCGGAAGGCTAGTCATGGCACAAGAAAGCTCTGCTGGCTAAATGTTAATCGGAAGGCTAGTCATGGCACAAGAAAGCTCTGCTGGCTAAATGTAAATCGGAAGGCTAGTCATGGCACAAGAAAGCTCTGCTGGCTAAATGTTAATCGGAAGGCTAGTAATGGCACAAGAAAGCTCTGCTGGCTAAATGTTAATCGGAAGGCTAGTCATAGCACAAGAAAGCTCTGCTGGTTAAATGTTAATCGGAAGGCTAGTGATGGCACAAGAAAGCTCTGCTGGCTAAATGTTAATCGGAAGGCTAGTCATGGAACAAGAAAGCTCTGCTGGCTAAATGTTAATCGGAAGGCTAGTAATGGCGCGAGAAAGCTCTGCTGGCTTAATGTTAATCGGAAGGCTAGTCATGGCACGAGAAAGCTCTGCTGGCTTAATGTTAATCGGAATGCTATCATGGCACAAGAAAGCTCTGCTGGCTAAATGTTAATCGGAAGGCTAGTGATGGCACAACAAAGCTCTGCTGGCTAAATGTTAATCGGAAGTCTAGTCATGGCACAAGAAAGCTCTGCTGGCTAAATGTTAATCGGAAGGCTAGTCATGGCACAAGAAAGCTCTGCTGGTTAAATGTTAATCGGAACGCTAGTCATTGCACAAGAAAGCTCTGCTGGCTAAATGTTAATCGGAAGGCTAGTGATGGCACAAGAAAGCTCTGCTGGCTAAATGTTAATCGGAAGGCTAGTCATGGCACAAGAAACCTCATCTGGCTAAATGTTAATCGGAAGGCTAGTAATGGCGCGAGAAAGCTCTGCTGGCTAAATGTTAATCGGAAGGCTAGTCATGGCACGAGAAAGCTCTGCTGGCTTAAAGTTAATCGGAAGGCTATCATGGCACAAGAAAGCTCTGCTGGCTAAATGTTAATCGGAAGGCTAGTGATGGCACAAGAAAGCTCTGCTGGCTAAATGTTAATTGGAAGTCTAGTCATGGCACAAGAAAGCTCTGCTAGCTAAATGTTAATCGGAAGGCTAGTCATGGCACAAGAAAGCTCTGCTGGCTAAATGTTAATCGGAAGGCTAGTTATGGCACAAGAAAGCTCTGCTGGCTAAATGTTAATCGGAAGGCTAGTCATGGCACAAGAAAGCTCTGCTGGCTAAATGTTAATCGGAAGGCTAGTCATGGCACAAGAAAGCTCTTCTGGCTAAATGTTATTCGGAAGGCTAGTCATGGCACAAGAAAGCTCTGCTGGTTAAATGTTAATCGGAAGGCTAGTCATGGCACAAGAAATCTCTGCTGCTTAAATGTTAATCGGAAGGCTAGTCATGGCACAAGAAAGCTCTGCTAGCTAAATGTTAATCGGAAGGCTAGTCATGGCACAAGAAAGCTCTGCTGGCTAAATGTTAATCGGAAGGCTAGTGATGGCACAAGAAAGCTCTGCTGGCTAAATGTTAAGCGGAAGGCTAGTGATGGCACAAGAAAGCTCTGCTGGCTAAATGTTAATCGGAAGGCTAGTCATGGCACAAGAATGCTCTGCTGGCTAAATGTTAATCGGAAGGCTAGTCATGGCACAAGAAAGCTCTGCTGGTTAAATGTTAATCGGAACGCTAGTCATTGCACAAGAAAGCTCTGCTGGTTAAATGTTAATCGGAAGGCTATTCATGGCACAAGAAAGCTCTGCTGGCTAAATGTTAATCGGAAGGCTAGTCATGGCACAAGAAAGCTCTTCTGGTTAAATGTTAATCGGAAGGCTAGTCATGGCACAAGAAAGCTCTGCTGGCTAAATGTTAATCGGAAGGCTAGTCATGGCACAAGAAAGCTCTGCTGGCTAAATGTTAATCGGAAGGCTAGTCATGGCACAAGAAAGCTCTGCTGGCTAAATGTTAATCGGAAGGCTAGTCATGGCACAAGAAAGCTCTGCTGGCTAAATGTTAATCGGAAGGCTAGTCATGGCACAAGAAAGCTCTGCTAGCTAAATGTAAATCGGAAGGCTAGTCATGGCACAAGAAAGCTCTGCTGGCTAAATGTTAATCGGAAGGCTATTCACGGCACAAGAAAGCTCTGCTGGCTAAATGTTAATCGGAAGGCTAGTCATGGCACAAGAAAGCTCTGCTAGCTAAATGTTAATCGGAAGGCTAGTCATGGCACAAGAAAGCTCTGCTGGCTAAATGTTAATCGGAAGGCTAGTCATTGCACAAGAAAGCTCTGCTGGCTAAATGTAAATCGGAAGGCTAGTCATGGCACAAGAAAGCTCTGCTGGCTAAATGTTAATCGGAAGGCTAGTAATGGCACAAGAAAGCTCTGCTGGCTAAATGTTAATCGGAAGGCTAGTCATGGCACAAGAAAGCTCTGCTGGTTAAATGTTAATCGGAAGGCTAGTGATGGCACAAGAAAGCTCTGCTGGCTAAATGTTAATCGGAAGGCTAGTCATGGCACAAGAAAGCTCTGCTGGCTAAATGTTAATCGGAAGGCTAGTAATGGCGCGAGAAAGCTCTGCTGGCTAAATGTTAATCGGAAGGCTAGTCATGGCACAAGAAAGCTCTGCTGGCTTAATGTTAATCGGAAGGCTATCATGGCACAAGAAAGCTCTGCTGGCTAAATGTTAATCGGAAGGCTAGTGATGGCACAAGAAAGCTCTGCTGGCTAAATGTTAATCGGAAGGCTAGTCATGGCACAAGAAAGCTCTGCTGGCTAAATGTTAATCGGAAGGCTAGTCATGGCACAAGAAAGCTCTGCTAGCTAAATGTAAATCGGAAGGCTAGTCATGGCACAAGAAAGCTCTGCTGGCTAAATGTTAATCGGAAGGCTATTCATGGCACAAGAAAGCTCTGCTGGCTAAATGTTAATCGGAAGGCTAATCATGGCACAAGAAAGCTCTGCTAGCTAAATGTTAATCGGAAGGCTAGTCATGGCACAAGAAAGCTCTGCTGGCTAAATGTTAATCGGAAGGCTAGTCATGGCACAAGAAAGCTCTGCTGGCTAAATGTAAATCGGAAGGCTAGTCATGGCACAAGAAAGCTCTGCTGGCTAAATGTTAATCGGAAGGCTAGTAATGGCACAAGAAAGCTCTGCTGGCTAAATGTTAATCGGAAGGCTAGTCATGGCACAAGAAAGCTCTGCTGGTTAAATGTTAATCGGAAGGCTAGTGATGGCACAAGAAAGCTCTGCTGGCTAAATGTTAATCGGAAGGCTAGTCATGGCACAAGAAAGCTCTGCTGGCTAAATGTTAATCGGAAGGCTAGTAATGGCGCGAGAAAGCTCTGCTGGCTAAATGTTAATCGGAAGGCTAGTCATGGCACGAGAAAGCTCTGCTGGCTTAATGTTAATCGGAAGGCTATCATGGCACAAGAAAGCTCTGCTGGCTAAATGTTAATCGGAAGGCTAGTGATGGCACAAGAAAGCTCTGCTGGCTAAATGTTAATTGGAAGTCTAGTCATGGCACAAGAAAGCTCTGCTGGCTAAATGTTAATCGGAAGGCTAGTCATGGCACAAGAAAGCTCTGCTGGCTAAATGTTAATCGGAAGGCTAGTCATGGCACAAGAAAGCTCTGCTGGCTAAATGTTAATCGGAAGGCTAGTCATGGCACAAGAAAGCTCTGCTGGCTAAATGTTAATCGGAAGGCTAGTCATGGCACAAGAAAGCTCTTCTGGCTAAATGTTAATCGGAAGGCTACTCATGGCACAAGAAAGCTCTGCTGGTTAAATGTTAATCGGAAGGCTAGTCATGGCACAAGAAATCTCTGCTGGCTAAATGTTAACTGGAAGGCTAGTCATGGCACAAGAAAGCTCTGCTAGCTAAATGTAAATCGGAAGGCTAGTCATGGCACAAGAAAGCTCTGCTGGCTAAATGTTAATCGGAAGGCTATTCATGGCACAAGAAAGCTCTGCTGGCTAAATGTTAATCGGAAGGCTAGTCATGGCACAAGAAAGCTCTGCTAGCTAAATGTTAATCGGAAGGCTAGTCCTGGCACAAGAAAGCTCTGCTGGCTAAATGTTAATCGGAAGGCTAGTCATTGCACAAGAAAGCTCTGCTGGCTAAATGTAAATCGGAAGGCTAGTCATGGCACAAGAAAGCTCTGCTGGCTAAATGTTAATCGGAAGGCTAGTAATGGCACAAGAAAGCTCTGCTGGCTAAATGTTAATCGGAAGGCTTTTCATGGCACAAGAAAGCTCTGCTGGTTAAATGTTAATCGGAAGGCTAGTGATGGCACAAGAAAGCTCTGCTGGCTAAATGTTAATCGGAAGGCTAGTCATGGCACAAGAAAGCTCTGCTGGCTAAATGTTAATCGGAAGGCTAGTAATGGCGCGAGAAAGCTCTGCTGGCTAAATGTTAATCGGAAGGCTAGTCATGGCACGAGAAAGCTCTGCTGGCTTAATGTTAATCGGAAGGCTATCATGGCACAAGAAAGCTCTGCTGGCTAAATGTTAATCGGAAGGCTAGTCATGGCACAAGAAAGCTCTGCTGGCTAAATGTTAATCGGAAGGCTAGTCATGGCACAAGAAAGCTCTGCTGGCTAAATGTTAATCGGAAGGCTAGTCATAGCACAAGAAAGCTCTGCTAGCTAAATGTAAATCGGAAGGCTAGTCATGGCACAAGAAAGCTCTGCTGGCTAAATGTTAATCGGAAGGCTAGTCATGGCACAAGAAAGCTCTGCTGGCTAAATGTTAATCGGAAGGCTAGTCATGGCACAAGAAATCTCTGCTAGCTAAATGTTAATCGGAAGGCTAGTCATGGCACAAGAAAGCTCTGCTGGCTAAATGTTAATCGGAAGGCTAGTCATGGCACAAGAAAGCTCTGCTGGCTAAATGTAAATCGGAAGGCTAGTCATGGCACAAGAAAGCTCTGCTGGCTAAATGTTAATCGGAAGGCTAGTAATGGCACAAGAAAGCTCTGCTGGCTAAATGTTAATCGGAAGGCTAGTCATGGCACAAGAAAGCTCTGCTGGTTAAATGTTAATCGGAAGGCTAGTAATGACACAAGAAAGCTCTGCTTGCTAAATGTTAATCGGAAGGCTAGTCATGGCACAAGAAAGCTCTGCTGGCTAAATGTTAATCGGAAGGCTAGTAATGGCGCGAGAAAGCTCTGCTGGCTAAATGTTAATCGGAAGGCTAGTCATGGCACGAGAAAGCTCTGCTGGCTTAATGTTAATCGGAAGGCTATCATGGCACAAGAAAGCTCTGCTGGCTAAATGTTAATCGGAAGGCTAGTGATGGCACAAGAAAGCTCTGCTGGCTAAATGTTAATTGGAAGTCTAGTCATGGCACAAGAAAGCTCTGCTGGCTAAATGTTAATCGGAAGGCTAGTCATGGCACAAGAAAGCTCTGCTGGCTAAATGTTAATCGGAAGGCTAGTCATGGCACAAGAAAGCTCTGCTGGCTAAATGTTAATCGGAAGGCTAGTCATGGCACAAGAAAGCTCTGCTGGCTAAATGTTAATCGGAAGGCTAGTCATGGCACAAGAAAGCTCTTCTGGCTAAATGTTAATCGGAAGGCTAGTCATGGCACAAGAAAGCTCTGCTGGTTAAATGTTAATCGGAAGGCTAGTCATGGCACAAGAAATCTCTGCTGGTTAAATGTTAATCGGAAGGCTAGTCATGGCACAAGAAAGCTCTGCTAGCTAAATGTTAATCGGAAGGCTAGTCATGGCACAAGAAAGCTCTGCTGGCTAAATGTTAATCGGAAGGCTAGTCATGGCACAAGAAAGCTCTGCTGGCTAAATGTTAATCGGAAGGCTAGTGATGGCACAAGAAAGCTCTGCTGGCTAAATGTTAATCGGAAGCCTAGTCATGGCACAAGAATGCTCTGCTGGCTAAATGTTAATCGGAAGGCTAGTCATGGCACAAGAAAGCTCTGCTGGTTAAATGTTAATCGGAACGCTAGTCATGGCACAAGAAAGCTCTGCTGGTTAAATGTTAATCGGAAGGCTATTCATTGCACAAGAAAGCTCTGCTGGCTAAATGTTAATCGGAAGGCTAGTCATGGCACAAGAAAGCTCTTCTGGCTAAATGTTAATCGGAAGGCTAGTCATGGCACAAGAAAGCTCTGCTGGTTAAATGTTAATCGGAAGGCTAGTCATGGCACAAGAAATCTCTGCTGGTTAAATGTTAATCGGAAGGCTAGTCATGGCACAAGAAAGCTCTGCTAGCTAAATGTTAATCGGAAGGCTAGTCATGGCACAAGAAAGCTCTGCTGGCTAAATGTTAATCGGAAGGCTAGTCATGGCACAAGAAAGCTCTGCTGGCTAAATGTTAATCGGAAGGCTAGTGATGGCACAAGAAAGCTCTGCTGGCTAAATGTTAATCGGAAGCCTAGTCATGGCACAAGAATGCTCTGCTGGCTAAATGTTAATCGGAAGGCTAGTCATGGCACAAGAAAGCTCTGCTGGTTAAATGTTAATCGGAACGCTAGTCATGGCACAAGAAAGCTCTGCTGGTTAAATGTTAATCGGAAGGCTATTCATTGCACAAGAAAGCTCTGCTGGCTAAATGTTAATCGGAAGGCTAGTCATGGCACAAGAAAGCTCTTCTGGTTAAATGTTAATCGGAAGGCTAGTCATGGCACAAGAAAGCTCAGCTGGCTAAATGTTAATCGGAAGGCTAGTCATGGCACAAGAAAGCTCTGCTGGCTAAATGTTAATCGGAAGGCTAGTCATGGCACAAGAAAGCTCTGCTGGTTAAATGTTAATCGGAAGGCTAGTCATGGCATAAGAAAGCTCCGCTGGCTGAATGTTAAGCGGAAGGCTAGTCATGGCACAAGAAAGCTCTGCTGGCTAAATGTTAATCGGAAGGCTAGTCATGGCACAAGAAAGCTCTGCTGGTTAAATGTTAATCGGAAGGCTAGTCATGGCGCAAGAAAGCTCTGCTGGCTAAATGTTAATCGGAAGGCTAGTCATGGCACAAGAAAGCTCTGCTGGCTAAATGTTAATCGGAAGGCTAGTCATGGCACAAGAAAGCTCTGCTGGCTAAATGTTAATCGGAAGGCTAGTCATGGCACAAGAAAGCTCTGCTGGCTAAATGTTAATCGGAAGGCTAGTCATGGCACAAGAAAGCTCTGCTGGCTAAATGTTAATCGGAAGGCTAGTCATGGCACAAGAAAGCTCTGCTGGCTAAATGTTAATCGGAAGGCTAGTCATGGCACAAGAAAGCTCTGCTGGCTAAATGTTAATCGGAAGGCTAGTCATGGCACAAGAAAGCTCTGCTGGTTAAATGTTAATCGGAAGGCTAGTCATGGCACAAGAAAGCTCTGCTAGCTAAATGTTAATCGGAAGGCTATTCATGGCACAAGAAAGCTCTGCTGGCTAAATGTTAATCGGAAGGCTAGTCATGGCACAAGAAAGCTCTGCTGGTTAAATGTTAATCGGAAGGCTAGTCATGGCACAAGAAAGCTCCGCTGGCTGAATGCTTTCTGATAAGTTAGGCACAATATAATACGGAGCCCTCCACATGAAAATGATATGGCACAAATATATTAGCGGCAAAGTTATTTAAATTCAATGAACAGATGTTGGATACAATACTGGGATTCCTCCTATCCTTTTCTCCTTTCATTTAAAATGGAAGTACTGAGAAATATAAAATCACCAACCTGACTCCAAGTAATCTACTAATACGGTTTTAGTTCAGGCGTACATATGCAAACAGTCCATAGAAGGTAGGCAATCCTACGCTTTTCTAAGCAGAGGTCATTCAACAGCAGCCCTTACGCAAAACATGGTAAAAGTCTGATATAGTGGGTATCCACTGACCTTCATGGAGAGGTAAGCCGTTTGTTTTGGGGTGCAACAAATCCAATCTAATAAAGTTCCTTAGATGACAGCTATTGCTTTGTATTTTTGTTTTCTCCTCTTTCCATGATCTTAGTACTCCTATCTGATGGTCTTGTGCCATTCAGTTAAGGGTTTCTTTGCCTCAACATTCGTCCGGCGCCTTGCTTTGACGACCAGCGCAGTCGAACACATCCGCTAATAACGGATTCAAATCAAGAAGTGTTTTAAATCTTTTTTTTTTTTTTCAGGTCCTTACGTAGTGCGTAGACATGTCAATCATAATTCCCATGCGGGCGTCAATCATATTTTTTCCCATGTGTGTGTCAATCATAATTCCCGTGTGTCTTTGCATATGATACACTAGATCCTACCATTCTTTCTTTTCACTCTCTTTCCTCTCACACAATGCACGCAACCGTGACAACAGATAAAGCATCGTAAATCTATAATAAAAAACTAATGTGTATATATTCACACGCGCACACACACACACACACACACACACACACACACACACACACACACAGAGATATTTGTTGTTTCTTTTTTTTTTACAAGAGAGTCACCATTTAACTTCCCAATTGACTACAACATGGTAGCCTTCAAATCTAATGTAAACCTTGTTGAACTGTCCCCATATATAATCAAATTCTACCCAATTTACGCCATTAAGGATAACTAAACTCCCACCTTACATTCATTTATCCTTATCCTTGAGTGGCCTCCCTTTGTAAAAAAAAAAAAAAAAAATCAAACACCTCCCCAACCAAAGGTAAATTTGATGCAGTATCCTCAGTAGCATTCGAACCTAACATGTCGGGCAGGTAGTCAAAGTCTGGAGAAATATATATATGACTTCCATGAGCTGTATATGCTCTCCGCTTATCTCGGCATTGTTTCCAGTCATCCTGGACTTCTTGCCATTGGACTCAAACAGTGCTGATTCAGGAGAGGTGTGGTTGCAGATTGTCAACCCTTGCCTCACAATTACACGCACAGCTGTTTCTACAAGGGGTATCTTTACCTTTCAAGACTGAACGGATGCATCGAGCAGGGAGATCCAACGTTGCCCGGGGATTAAATTAGTATCAACAAATGTTCCACACTTCTGATACTTTTTATAGTCATCGAAATTGGTGAAATCAACATTTTTCAATCGAATCGATTGATTGCCGGCACCAGTTGGGGACCCAGTGCAGTGCATCGGGAGGAAGCTTCACATGCCTCCCTGCAATGACATTGCGGTTTATATTGCAACATAGAGAAGCTACTGTTGATTTTATAAAATTATTTTTTATATAATAGCCTAAATCAAAGTTTAAAATGCAAAAGTCAACTATCATGGTTCAATTATGCTCTAAACAGAAACATTCATTTTGAATGCACCTCTGTCTTATCAATGAATCCACTGTTGATTTTATACACTGGACACTTGTGCAGTGATAAAACTTCTCAAAGACACTTGTGATGTTAGACTGTATAAGGGTGTTAACTTTTGTCAAAATCGGACTTTAATCAGATTTTTTTTTAAATTATTGATTTTTGATACTTATCGGAGGCATTCTAATACAAATCTATCTAAGAACACTTTCCGACACATAAAGTACATTTATGTGAAATAAAAAAAAAAATTGGTCCAGCCGTTCAGAATCCATATGGAACTAACTCACACACAAACAAAGTGCCTTCTATAATATAAATCTCACCTGTCTGTTTGTATGTATGTATGTATGTAAACTGGTTCCCCCATCAGACTTGTTTGGTGAGGAGGGTGGCTAGTCTCCCTGAAGGATTAAAAACAAGACCTTCCAAAGGGGGAATGAATCATTTTTGGGGTTAACGGCGAACTAGCACCATGTGTGCTTGTGTGTATGTATGTGTGTGTTGGGGTGGAGAGGGCTCCCGTAAGCTGTGGTGAAGGCAACCTTTCTAGGAGAAGCAAATCTCTGATTTAAAAAAACCATAAAGCGGGAGACCAACACCCACATTAAGCTGGTCTGCATTTTAACTTGTTGCTGGCTATCTTGCTCTTGCTTGTTGCTGGATCTCAACATTTGGAACCGAGAGAGAGACTTAGCTGTCGTACAAAGCTAAGACTCTGTAACATCATTTGTGTATAGATACTCCCTCAGGCATTTGTCTATAAAAATGGTCCTGTGGCGATGGAAGTCATTTTTGGGCTCATGGACTTTAAGTGTCTGAGGGAGTGGCACTCGTCTGACAAGACGTTGCAATCATCATCATCATCATCATGTATGTATGTATGTATGTATGTATATATGTCTGCCTAAAACTTTTGACAGAGGCAACGGATTTTCATGAGATCGGTATCATTTTAAAGCTCAACCCTTAAGACAACAAATATTGTAAAATTGGCTACAAACATTGATTCCTTCACCCTCAACTAGGCACTTTTCTACAGGGAGGGGGTCACTTTTTTCGCCGATATTTTCAAAAGTCATCCCCTCTTTTCGATTAGCATTAATTTACAGAAATTCATCTGATAAGTATAAAAAATGGAAAAAATCCGATCTTAAAATAGCTTTTCTCTCTTATGAATAAAAAAGAATAATTTTTTACAGGGGAATATTTAACGTTACACCAGCCAAGGGAGATAATAAAATGTCAACAAATCATTTTTTCCTAAAAAACAGATTTATATTATAATCTGGAGATAGAGCTTAGTGGTAGAGCATTCAACTATAGATCGAATGATCCCTTGTTGAAGCCCAGGTGTATCTCACCATTTTATTTAAATTTTTTCTTATAATGAGTTCAATTTATGATAACAGAAAAGTACCATTAATCAGAAGTGACTTTTCCAAATATCAGCTTACGTGATATTGTAAACAAACACAGATGGAATTTGATGAACTATATTATCATTATTATTGGTCTTTGGTTCCTGATGTTGCCTGAAGAGTTGGTTTGTACAAACACACACAAGGCCGACAGATATGGAGAGGTGCAGGGTGAGAATGCGTTTGCTGTTGCCGGTTGAGGGTTCAATCATGGGGAGCAGGGTCTTTCTAACAGAAAAGCCACCATATTGTTCCCTGGTTTCTTTAGACACTTTTCCGCGTCAACAGAAGATGAAGTTTTCCTCTTTCGGGGATCAGCTGTCTGGGAATCGTGTCTCTTGCAGAGTTGTGTTGTCAATGCCCAGTATGTGCAGCTCAAGGTTAATCACAGCAGATTTGCGGCCCTCTCCAATCTCCTGAATGTCGTCAGAGATCCAGTCTGCATGGTGCAGACATTCTAGCCTGCAATACAAAGACCTGAAGTCTTTTCCTTTTGATTTCGAGATGCATGGTTTAACAATCTGCCTGTCGAACGTCACACTCTAAGCTTCAGGCACCCACTGAAGCAAACAGATTATGGCGGATCAACATTTTATTGGACCCAGCTTGAGGCAGGCAGTAGCTGACCAGCAGAATGCGAAGGTCCCTCCCACTGACGGAGACAGCCCATGGCGTCCAGCTTTACGCCAGTCGAGCAAAGACTTATAACTCGTAAACTGCTGTCCTCCATGTAATGCTCCCACTGGTAAAAGTGAAACTGGGGTTTCCTCTCTCCAAGGCGCAAGCCTGGGTAACGAATATAGAAGTCGTACACTGCCCAAACAACATATTCCCCCTCTCGGCCACATGGGCAGAATCCAAGAGAATGCTGAGCACTACATTTGGGGCCGGCTTGGCTGCAGGAGTTGCCAGAAAGAAGCCACTGCTTACAACCAACCGCCTAAAGGGACTTCATTCCTGATTTTTATTGTGGATTAGCTGAATGCCCGGTGTTGTTCGGGCATACAATACGCTTAAACACAATATTTTAATTTATGCAGATTGCGTATGTAATATTATAGAATCAATCCTATATTGAATATTATATATTACGAGGAATAACTTGCCTGGTGGATTAATTTGTATAAAAATAAAAATAATAATAATGATAATGTCTTTCATCAAATTCCGTCTGTGTTTGTTTACAATATCATGTCAGCTGATATTTGGGCTTGACGATGAATGCCCTGGAAAAGTCACTTCTGATTAATGTTTAGTTTTAAAATATGCAAACGAAGAAATGATTTGTGGCGATTTTAAATGGTACCTCTTTTATCAGAAATTGAATTCATAAATAAGAAAAAAGTCAAATAAGATGGTGAGGTACACCTTGGCTTGAAGAAATTATTTGTGGAGGTTTTATTATCTCCCTTGCCGGTGCAACCTAAAATATTCCCCTGTAAAAATTTTTTTTGATCTGTAAGAATGAAAGATTATTTTTAGGATCGGATGTTTTCAATTTTCAATACTTATTGGACGAATTTCTGTATAAAACATATCTAACTAATTAATTTTTAAAATCTTCCTGATTCATTGGCAGACCCTATATATTTTTTATATATGGGGTATTTACTTCTCTCCCATTGCAATAACCAGGACACCAGGGTTGGAATGTGTGATTAAGAAGTCAGTGCTTCCTAGAAGGGGCATTGATCTGCAAAAAAGTGCCTGGGAATGCTCCAGTAAGGGCGCCTCAGTCGATTAGCAATAAAGTAATCCCTTCTCAAGGAGAGGAGGCAAAGGCTGGGAAGGTGAACCTCCTAGAACTTCACAGAACCAGCATTACACTGCAATCAATAGGGACCAGGTCATTACAGGAATGGTTTAATCTCTGTTGATTTTGAAGGCCGAACATAAAAATCCCTAGCAATAACTTTATATATATATATATATATATATATATATATATATATATATATATATATGTGTGTGTGTGTGTGTGTGTGTGTATACATATATATATGATATATATATATGATATATATATATAATATAATATATATATATAATATAATATATTATATATATTATATATATATATTATATATATATAATATAATATATAATATAATATTATATATATTATATATATATATATTATATATATAATGTATATATATAATATAATATTATATATATATATATTATATATATATAATATATATATATAATATAATATATATATATATATATATATATATATATATATATATATATATATATATATATATATATATATATATATATAAAATGTGCCTGAAAAAGGGAGGTAATTCAAAACGTAAGCAGCATTATTTCCCTTTGGTAGATTTTTTTTTAAAATGGCTTTATTTCCACAGAGAACGTTCTATTTTTATCCTCTCGGTTTGTTTTGATGTCTACTGGTTGTTGTTGTAATATTATTAGTAGTAGCCGTTTGTCATCGCTGCTCAAACACTAGTACAACAACCTCTTTTACTTATCAGTATATATACATTGCTTATTTGTTCCTGATAATTGGATTTCTTTATAATGACGGAGTAGAAACGGACGCATTGAATCATGTGGAACGTTCAAAGTATTTGATTTTCTGCTTTCGTAAACGTCAAAAATCTTTGGCGAGTGTGAAGGGGAAAAAAAGAAAAAAATATTACGAAAACAGTCTGTTTTGTTATTGATTTTTAATGTCATTTTTTTTATATATGAAAAAAAAGAGAGAAAGAAAAAAAATGAATGAATTGACGACCCATGTTATTATTTATTGTTTTTAAATGAAAAAGAAGCGAAAAAAAAAATGTGGACCCGAAAACGATTTCCTTAGACTTTCTATGGAAGACTTGCAATGATATAATCAACTTTACTTTTCTCTCGAGTTATGAATTAAAAAAATTATTTTTAAATGAAAAATTCATTCATGTGTAGTAAATATTTAAACCAGCATTTAAAAAAAATATTTTATTTAAAACAAAACGATCATAATAAAAAATAAAAGCAACAACATAGTTAACTTAACTTAATTAAAATCTCAAACTGAATGGTATTTATAGTTTTAAAAAAATTAATTCGTAAAAATATTATTTACGGAAGACCTACCTTAAATGAGATGTTCAACACTCTTATTTTTTTCCAGTCTTAAATTAAAAAAAAAAAAAAACAATCTTTTAAATTGTTTTTTTTTTTTATTATTCAATATTCTTTTTCGAAAAAGAACACATCTACTACTTTTGTATTTGCTAAAAATTATCTAAAAAAAAAACATTAAAATAAACTAAAAAAAAAAAAAAAAAAAAACTAGCAATTTGCCAGTAATGTAATAATTCCGGTTTGTTAAAAATGAAATTAACTTTGTTTTAAAAACGAAACCGTTAAATGGAAATTCATATTTTGTATTACAGATCGAAACAAACTTACGGATAAAACTTATTACAATTTTACAACAAATATATTATGAAATATTCCTTCAATATTTAAAAAAACAAACAAACAAAAAAACTAAATAATTTTCTTATATAAACAGAGGTTTTCATTAACATTTTGAATCCATTAAATTAAAGTTTCATCTATTTGTAAATATAGTTATTTGTTAGTAAAATTAAAATCATTTTCTTTTTTTTATTTTAAGATTAAAATTAATTTTTATTGAATTATTTGGTCATTGATGAGAATTAAATTTGTAAAAGTTAAACAAAAAATTCTAAAATAAAAATTATAATAAAATTTATAAAAAATAAATTATTGGTAAATAAATTGATATTTTAATTTATATTTACTAAAATATAAAAATACAATTTAAAAATATATAGTAAATAAAAATTCCCATTTTAAAAAAACTACTGTCAAAATATAATTAATTGAATAAAAACTTAATGAAAATCAACTATTTTAATTTAAAAAAAATGAATTATTGAATTAATTCCATAAATTAAAAAATATATAAAAAATACATTTTTAGCTCAATAGTTTCAAATACTTATCAAATTGCAGATAAAATATATTTTTTTCTTATTGTTGAGTTTCAAAATATTTAGTGTCTGTTCATTATTGGTGCTTAATATAATAATTAATTTTATTTTTTTGAAAATTAAAATTAAAAAATATATAATCTGGAATTCTGACTAATAAAAATCATTTCAAAGTAATAATTTTTTCAGTTTTAAATTATTATTAAAAATTATATTTTCTTATTTAATTGTTGAAAAAAATATTTTTAAAGAAAAGTGATAATTTTATTTTATTGTGATAATTTTGAGTTGTTAAAATTGAGTTTTTAAATAAAATAAAATATATATATTACTTATAAACGCTGAAACAGAAAAATAACCATTGTTAAAATAAAAGTTTAAAATAAAATACAAAATCATTTTTATCTTTCAAAATTCATTTATATATATATATATATATATATAAATTTTTTTTCCTAGTTTCAAATTAGAAACGCTAAAGTTTAACTAATTTCTTTTTTTTTTTTTTTACTTAAAAAAAAAAAACTTTTCTCAACATTGGAATAATCAATTCTACAATATTTATTATTTTTTAAATAAAAAAAGACTGTGATATAAAACCTTAAAAAAAAAAACGGAATATAGAAGAACACTACAAAAAGGTAAGTTCTCTTTTTTTTATTTTAGAATTTGTTGCTGTTTACATCTGTGGTTCAAACTGGTTCTTAATAATTTTTTTTTTTTTCTTTTTACATTTTCACCCCAAACAAGGCAAATTGCCACTTTGGTGTAGGGGGCTACTATCAGGGGCAACAACTACTGGGGTACTATGTAGGGATTTGGGCAGCAAGATGTCGGTTCACGTTACACTTGAACTTCTGCACGTCAGTACTGTTACTGTTGGGGAATGGAATTCCAAAGTCTAGCGGTTCTGGGGAAGAAACGATTGGAGTAGAAAGATCTTTTACATCTAGGGATCTCTACAGTGTGGGGTGGGATTTAGCAGCCTGTCTGGTTTGTCGAGGGTGCTCACGCCGTGGGGGCACAAGTGATTGCAGTTCGTCAGAGCATTCACCACTAAAATACTTGTAGAACAGGCAGAGGGATGCAACATTTCGTCGATGGGACAGAGGCTGTAGCTTAGATGCCAGTTCAGGGTCTATCAGGTTTGCGACTCTCTTTTGAACCTTGTCAAGGAGCGAGAGACTAGTAATAATAGCAAAACATGAAATACTACATGGAACCAAGATCACTGAAGCCGTGTATCTAATAAGTTCTCTAACCTCACCCCATCCTCCCATTGCCACATCACTGCCCCTCCCCCCAAAAGAGTGAGACCAAACAGTCAAAGAAAGCCGAGGAGTGAGCACTGACCAGACCTCCGCCGGACAAGTGCTAAGAGAACTGGGACCTTGGGGAGGCTTATTGCCACTCAAATTCCAGTGTAGAGACCAATAGCCGTTGCCAACGAGAAATCAATGGCAAGCAGCTGTTGAGTGTTGCGATAATGCAAATTTATTTGCAAATATTTTCGGTGCTAGAGCAGAGTGATCCGTGCTATTTTTTAAATCGTATTTCCAAGTTTAATTAAAGTTTTATGACATGTTTTTTTTTATTCAATTGTAAGGTTGAAGTATAGAATAGGTACAAAATACCCTCCCCTCCCCATGTTAAGAATGGCTTTTTCAATAATAACGTTATTATTTACGTCCGGATCGGATCACTCCCTGCACCCTGCACTAGTACCATATTTTCGAAAGAGGTGGAGAGTACTGGAAACCTGGGAAGACTTGTTGTTACTCAGCTTCCAGGAAACACCACAGTCTGTTTTCAAGGAGAGATCTTTGATGACCTGTGTGAAAGCTTATTGTGAGCCAATAAAAAAACAAACAAAAAAAGATATTTATGATGTATTTACATATTACGGAACGGAAATGTCATATTAAAAAAAAAACAAGAAAACACACAAATCGATAAAGTAAAGAAAGAAAAACACTTTTAAATAACTTAAAGCGATTAATGTAAAATCGTTAGCATTATAAGGCTGGTCTTACAAGGGTCAATTTTTACGACGTGCCCCAGCGTATTTTATTTTATTTTTTTTTTTTTGTTCAAGATAGCGACGCGAATCCGACCAGTCCCCTTTTTTCTTACTCATACATTTTATTTTCTTACTTCAAAATAAAACTATTTGATCAATGTACGTGGTTTTTGGCATATGACATTTTAGTGATGGTTACGTACATCATAAAAATTCTGTAATTTCTGTATTAAATTTACATTTTTAATTTTTGATACTCCTATGGAATTTGAACCGAACTGTTTTTTTAATACATTTTATTTTTATTTTAGTTGCGCCTGCTGAAATAACGTTATTATTTAGAAAACAATTTTTGGTGCTAATGCAGAGAGTGCACTCACTGCACTGCACTGATCCGCGCTATTTTTTAAATCGTATTTTCAAGTTTAATTAAAGTTTTATGTTTTTTTTATTCCATTGCAAGTATAGAATAAGTACAAAACACCCTCCCCATGTTAAGAATGGCTTTTTAAATAACAGTATTATTTCAGCACGGATCACTCTGCTGCTGTGCTGTGCACTTAGTACCCAATTTTTAACATGGGGAGGAGAGTGTGTTTTGTAACGCTTTCGCTTCTGTACTTTCATCTAACAATTTGAAAAAAAAAAAAAAAAGAGGTGCAACTTTAGTGTCTCCGACCTAATCGTGTATTTTCGAACCAAGGCATTTTAAGGGGAATCATTACGTACTTACATGTCATGCCGAAATTAGTATAAATTCCAAAGAATACAAAGAATGGTCCCGTAGATGATGTACTAGAGCTGAGTTTACGGGGAAAAAAGCGTGAAGTTATCGTAAAATTTGAATTTAACTTAAAAATACTATTAAAAATAACGCCGTTTAATAAGTGCATAAGCACCTTAATTTTTGTTTAACCATAACCTTAAATCAACCGTAAGTTTTAGCGGGAACAATCTGTTTTTGTTTTTTTTTTCCATAGGCGTCATCACTTATCAAGGCCGATAGGCCACTCAAGGATAAGGGTTAAAGAGTGTAGAGTAGTCAAAAGGACAATATAGTAATCGATAGTAATGGAAGTGCGGTAAATTTGTTAACTTAAGTGGAACGGCTCATCAGAAACTTGTTCACGTTGGACTTGGTTCGGTTCAAATTTTGTAGAAGCACTTAATTTTTAATATAATAAACAAAATTTCATAATTGTAGAGAACTTTGGAAATTCGAATGATAGTTTTTGCTTATTTCGTATTTTTTAAAATTATCTTTGCTTTGCTATCATTCATGACAAGTGAGCCCCGTTATCTAAAAAGAGAAGGGGGCATACCCTTGGGGTAAATGTAACGATACGATGGTCTAAACGGTTTGCGATTAAAATTAGTGTGTGTGTGTGAGAGAGAGAGAGAGAGAGATTTTAATTTTATTTGTACAGACATGTAAAAACATCGTGACAATGACATGATGATGTTTCGATCTATAGTTATTAAAAACTAAGATCTTGGGTGAAAAAGTCTGTCCTTTCAGACATGACATTACAAACGTTTTGGAGTTTAAATTAATTTAGTATGATGCAAGTACGTTTTGGATTATTGAGCAATAAAAATAAACATGGTGCTTGGTGCTATGAGCCAAATATATTACTTCCGGTTCCATTTTTTTTTAACCTCACGATTTTTGTAATATATATTCCGAATGTGTTTTTGGTGCTTATTCAAATTGGCACTTAAGGTGGCAATTTAAAGTAAAAAAAAAAAAAATAAAAAAAAAAAAATAAATAAATAAACAGAAACGCATGTATGATGTACGCACTTGCTAAAGAACGATGTCATATTCCAAAAAGCACGTAATTTGATCCAATAGTTCTGTTTGTTTTGTGTTTTTTTTTGTTTTTGTGTTGTTTTTTTTGTTTTTTGTTTTTTTTTTTGTTTTCTTTAATCAAGAAAATCAAATTTTACAACTAAACGAGTCGTAATGTTTTTGTCGGGCATGATGAAATCCGATGAAATAAATAAGCGAGAGACAATTCAAATCGATATATCGAGGTATAAATCAGCCTTATGTTCAATATAGTTTAGTAGTAAAATCGCTAATGATGGTAAGTTTTAATTTCTTTGATTTTAAACAAAACTATTTGATCAAACCACGTAATTTTCTGAATATAACATGTTCGTTCTGTAACAAGTATCACACACTTTTTTGTATTTTCCTTTTAATTGTCGCCATAAGTGCCAATCTGAATAAATGCTGTGTTTTTCTTGCGATTACATGCGTAATACTGCAACAAATAAACAAAAACAAAAAACATTTTATTCGCCTACACATTTTTTTTTATCGCATTCAGTTTACGCCGTCCATTTTTACATTTACCCATTGTGGTTGGTGCCCCACTGCCCCAGTGCCCACTGCCCCACACGTAATGGGCTAAATGGCCTTGACCACGGATTATCATTTAAATCAATTCTCTCATCTCTCCTTAAAATTGACCTTTTGTCAAACTTGTGTCTTAGAAAGAAGCTGAATAAATCCCGTGTAATTGTCAGACTGCGTTGCAGTTTTCGAATTAACATATGCCACTCAGTCTCATTTAATGCATCATTTTTTGTTGTCTTTTTAAACTAAAACATTACAAACATTTTCCGTTTTTATTAGAAATAAATTTTGCAGCCCAATATTCAAAAACTGAATAAAAAAAGGTTCAAAATTTTTTCTAAATTAGATTTTGAGAAAAGGAGATGTCTATAATCTTCTTCTCTTTTTCTTTCCTTCCTTCTCTTTCTTTCTTTCTCTTTCTTTCTTTCTCTTTCTTTCCTTCTCTTTCTTTCCTTCTCTTTCTTTCCTTCTCTTTCATTCCTTCTTGCTCTTTCCTTCTTGCTCTTTCCTTCTTGCTCTTTCCTTCTTGCTCTTTCCTTCTTGCTCTTTCCTTCTTGCTCTTTCTTTCTTTCCTGCTCTTTCTTTCTTTCCTGCTCTTTCTTTCTTTCCTTCTCTTTCTTTCTTTCCTTCTCTTTCTTTCTTTCCTTCTCTTTCTTTCTTTCCTTCTCTTTCTTTCTTTCCTTCTCTTTCTTTCTTTTTTCTTTTCTTTCATTCTTTCCTTTTCTTTCATTCTTTCCTTTTCTTTCATTCTTTCCTTTTCTTTCATTCTTTCCTTTTCTTTCATTCTTTCCTTTTCTTTCATTCTTTCCTTTTCTTTCATTCTTTCCTTTTCTTTCATTCTTTCCTTTTCTTTCTTTCCTTCATTCGCTTTTCTTTCTTTCCTTCATTCGCTTTTCTTCATTCGCTTTTCTTTCTTTCCTTCATTCGCTTTTCTTTCTTTTTGTTTTTCTCATTTTTCCTTTCTTTTTTTTTTCTTTTTTCTCTTTCCCTTTTTATTTTCACCCCAATAATGCATAGTGCCACTTTAAAGTAAGGGGCAACTATCTGGAACATAATTGGCAATGATACTATGTAGGGAGTTGAGCAGCAAGATGTCTGCTCACATTGCACTTAAACTTCTGCATGTCAGTACAGTCAAGGAAGCAGTGATTTGGAAGGAAATTCCAAAGTCTAGCAGTCCGATGGAAGAAACTATTAGAGTAGAAGGCTTTCTGACATCTGAGGGATCTCTGTGTAGGGGTCGGATTTTGCTTTCTGTCGGGGATATTTACGTCGAGAGGATGCAAGGGTTTGAAGTTCTTTGGGGCACCTACCATTAAAATAATTGTAAAACAGACAGAGGGTGCAACATTTCGTCGATGGGACAGAGGTTGAAGCCTTGCTGACAGTGTGGAACCATGTCTAAGAGCGAGAGACTAGTTGCAGATGCATCAGCCCAAATGTGGCAACAATACTCCATACATGGGCGCATATGGTGGCTTTGTAGAGGTACAGGACACTTTCAATCGTAAGTAACATTCTAGCACAGTAGAGAGCCCACCTTTGCAGCAGCCTTGGCAATGCCCTCAGTGTATCATAAACCATGGCTAATTAAAGGTGTCTTGTAATTATTAAAGGACCTTCGTATGGCGGCCATATTTTTTCTTGTTCTTACGCAACAACTCGGCAATTGTTTTTTCGAATTGAATAACCACTTTAAAATAAGTTAAGCACTAAAAACTTATTCAGCTAGGTAGAAGAGTAACTTATCTTTGTTTTGACAACATAACAGCTGTTGTATATGTGTTTTTTGATAACGTTTTCGTTTTGTTGTCTATTGTAAAAATAATGTCCTACTTTCCAAGTACGAAATAGTTAACACTTAAAAGACAGCAAAACACCGAAACCCATAAAATGTACACAGAATTTTTGTGAAATGTTAAATGTCGGCGCGCTACATACGGAAAAACGGTTAATGAAACTGCATAAGCACCTGTTAAACTACACAAGTTCTATAACTGAACTACACAATGTGAAAATTTTTATTTTTAGATGGTGTGAATTTAACTTGAAAATCCTATCGTTTGTTTATTAACTTGTTAGATGAAAGTACAGAATAGTTTCCTCCTTATGTTAAGAATGGGTTTCTAAATAATAACGTTATTTACGCACGATTCGTATTCTGCTACCCATTCCTTTTTTTTTTTTTTTTAACAACTATTAACAAAACATTGAAACATGTGTTTGGTCTGCGAAAAAACAAAAAAAAAAAAAAAGAAAAATACATTCCGGTGGATTTTTTTTATTTTTTTTTTTTATTTAATTAAATAAATATTCGATTGATAGTAAATGTGAAAGTTACGTAGATGCGAGAAATGGGAGCAAAATGTACTATCAGTTGTATTGTGATACTATATTTCAGTTTTTCTATTCTCTATCAGTAGAGAAAGGCAATTCTAATTTTTGTTCCAATCCAGAGTATTCTTTTTTTTTTTTCCTTTTTTTAGGAAGTGGGGGAGTCTTACTTATCAAGATCCGGACGCCACTCGATGATAAGGTTTAATGAGTCTACGGTAGTCACTGAAACAACGGCGACGTTGAAACAGCGTATTAATAGTTATTAGTGGAAATGGGGTAGAAAAAGATTATTTTGGAGGGGAGATTCAGCAAGAACTTGTTTACATGGGACTTGAAGACGACTATATTGTAGTCAGCTGGAAAACAGGCTAGCGGAACAGTTCCACAGGTGGGCAGTTCTAGGAGAGAAGCTTTGTTCAGGGAACGTTTACATATAGGCACAGATAGAAATTGGGGGTAAACTGTTGAGGTTTGTAACTAGACGAGTGTTCTTGTGAAAGTTTGGCTAGGATGGGATCATAGATTGAAGCTCAGGCGAGCACTTGCCATGAAAATAACGATAGCCAGATCTCTACATTACAAACCGACCTTGTGCCTAATTCTGCCCTCGTGGGGAGACAAGTTAATAGATATATGACAAATGAAGACTTGTTACCGTGTGTCTGCTTCCCGACTAACTATAACATAGTGATCTTAAAATCCAATGTGAATAAATTCCTATTGCGCCGTCCTTTTATATAATCTTGCCCTACGCAAGTTCCACCATTACTGATCATGTTGTCTCACCATAACACTCATCCCTTATCCTAGAGTGGCCTCCGGGCCTTAATAAGTGGCGGTGACCTTCCCAAATAAAATAAAAAGTTGGTGTTAATGCAGAGTGATCCGCGCTATTTTTTTAAAATCGTATTTCCAAGTTTAATTAAAGTTTTATACTATGTTTTTTTTTATTCAATTGTAAGGTTAAAGTACAGAATAGGTACAACCCCCCCCCCATGTTAAGAATGTTTTTTTTTTTTTTGTTTTTTAAATAATAACGTTATTATTTCAGCACGGATCACTCTCTGCATGAATACCAAAGTTTATTAACAGTTTATAATGACAACGGTATTCTTTCCTTCTCTTTAAAAAAAAAATGTGGGCCTTCCTTCTCCAGAATGGCTAACAAAGGGGGGGGGGTAAGTAAATTTACAACAAATAAAGGTACTAGTGCACTTATTGATCCGTGCTCAAATAATAACGTTATTATTTAAACAGCCATTCTTAACATAGGGAGGGAGGGTGTTTTGTACCTATTCTGTACTTTAACCTTACAATTGAATAAAAAAAAAAAAAAACATATCATAAAACTTTAATTAAACTTGAAAATACGATCTAAAAAATAGCAGATCAGTAAGTGCACTAGCACCCAAATAAATGTTACCAAAGGCAAGATAAGTTACTGTTCCACCTGGCTGGATAAGTTTTTGCCTCCCTTTTTCCATTGTTTTAATAATTGAAATTAAGAAAACTTTCTGTTAATATCAGTACAACTACACCCGGCATTGTCACTTTAGATTAAAAATTAATTCGAACCAAAAAAGCGTTCTTATTTAGAATTTTCAACCTTATTAAAAAAAAAAAAATCTTTATGGTGTACGTTACGTACCCGTCACCTAACGAAAATGTCATGTTCCAAAAATCATATAAATTGATTAGATAGATTTATTTTTATAAAAGGAAACCATTTCTAAACGATTTAAAGCGATTAATGTGACATCGGTAGCATTACAAGGCCGATCTCGTAGGTTTACCTTTTTTTTTTTTTTTTGGTACTCATGCAGAGAGTGAGTGACCCGTGCTGAAATAATAACGTTATTTAAAAAGCCATTCTTAACATGGGGGGGGGGAGGGTTGTACCTATTCTGTACTCTAACCTTACAATTGAATAAAAAAAAAACATAAAACTTTAATTAAACGTGGAAATACGATTTAAAAAAAATAGCGCGGATCACTCTCTGCATTAGCACCTTTTTTTTTTTTTTCAAGATGACGCGAAACGGTTGCTTTTTGTTTACTCATAAAATTTGATTTTTCTTAATAATAAAACTACGTGATTTTTTTTTTTTTTTTTTTTTTAAACCTCTTCATTTTGTGACTGGTACGTACACACACATCATAGAGAGTTTTATGTTGAATTTTAAATAAAGTTTTTTAAAGGCGGACCTGTACGAGAGTGCTCACCCGTAAAAATACGTGTTTTTCACTTTTTTTTAATTATTTTTATTTTACGTATTTCCCCCCCCCCCCCAACGATCATCATAGATTACAGACTGAATAATCATATTAGCAGAAACAAATTTTGAAGAAAAACAATGACTTTTAAGAAGGGGGTTCACTTTCTCGTGATGACGTTCTAATCACGTGACACGGCGGCAAAGAAATGGACAGTAAGTCAGGTAGCAATGAGGTAGAACTTTATAACGAGAAAATGGACCTCCTTCTTAAGTCATTACATTAATTTTTTTTAATTTTTTTTCAATCTTTTTTCTTTTTCTGCTAATATTATACTTAAGTAATAATCTATGATAATCGTCGGAAAAAAGTTTTAAAAAGGTGTAAAACACTCATTATTTAGGGGGTGGCATGGGTACTCTCGTACAGACAGGTCCGCCTTTTTAAAATTTTGTGAGACAAAGCAAAAAGTTTGCCTCTCGGCTTTACTCGAACAAGTTAAGCAAAAAAAAAAAAAAAATAAAATTAAAAAAAAAAAAAAAATATGCGTATAAACCATCAGCGGCACTCCCTGATCTTGCTCTCCGCCTACTAAACTTGACCTTATGTCCATTTTCTGTTAACCAACATTTTTTTTTCTTCATTTCTATTAATAGCATTGTTTAACCATTTCTCATGTGTACTTCTCGCGTCTTTTTATAATTTATTTCTATTTGCTATCAGTCGAATATTTGAGGGGAAAACGAGCCTATAAAGATTCTATTTAAAAATAATATAATTACGAAATGGTCCTGTTCAGTGTCCAGGAAGGTAGTTAGACACAGTCATTTATTTTTAAAGGGAGGGATGCTGCTCCCCCAACATTACCATTCTGGGTGGATTTTTATTTTATTTTTAAATTGCCTCGGTCTAGAATGATTTTTACTTCCCTGGCCGAGATTAGAGAAAGTGAGCATTAAAGCAGCGATACGATTTGTTCATAACCAAAAATCACAGTAAAAATACAGAGGAAAACAAATCTTATTTATAAAATAATGATATCAGGTACTTGTGCACTTATTGTACCGTGCTGAAATAATAACGCTATTTATTTAGAAACCCATATGATGTTTTGTAACTATTCTGTACTGGGCCTAACAATTAAAAAAAAAAAAAAAGTCTTGAATTTAACTTGAAAATACGATACTTCTACACTTTATCGCCGAAACTGGATACGCCATTTTATTTCACGCACCTGCCGTAAAAATCCAAGGGAGAAATCAGTATTTTAAACTATGGCCGAAGCACGAAATAAATAACAAAAAAATTAAACCAGATAAACTTCCGGAAAGAACTATAAAAAAAAAAAAAAAAAAGGGAAATAAAGTGAAAGAGAACATATATCCATAATTGTTTAATTGGAAATGTTTCGATTTAATTAATGAAAACGGGAGAATTTATCATGAAATATTTTTTATTTTATTTTATTAAAAACAGAAAATGAAATGACATTTCATTAAAAAAAAAAAAAAAAAAATGGTCCGTGAAAAACTTTTCCGTTTTCATTAATTAAATCGAAACATTTTCAATTAAACTGAAAATACTATTTAAAAACTAGCACGGTACTATAAGTGCTTAAGATTTGGTAAGCACTTGGCTTTCTTCAGGCCCAAATCAAAGTGTAGTATCTGTTCTGATACTACACTTCTTCGGTCAGTGGATGAGAAATCCTTCATGACTGAGACGATTTTTATATAAATTTGTTCCTATCCAGTGCCCCTTTTTTTGGGGAACTGGATTTTTCCCACATTAAAGACCTACCTCGTGTCTAACTCTGCCCTCGTGGGGAGCCAAGTAAAACAAAATCGACGTAAAAAAATGTTAAGTAACCACTTCCAGTCACGCTGATTGTACATACACATAAAATATAAATAATAAAGCTTTCTTATTGACCACAAATGTCTATTAAATATAGTAACAGCAGGGTATTGTTTTGGATTTTCAAGTTAAAACATTAAAAGTTGATCTAGTTAGGCAGAAAAGTAACTCATTTTGCCTTTGCATTTATTTATTTTTGACAACTTTTCGAATCGATGTGTATAGTAAAACAAACCCAATTAATTTTTTTACTGTATGTTTTGTTTATTAAAATTAAGTTAAAATACAATACAGAATAGTTACAAAACGACTCCCTCCCCATGTTAAGAATGGGTTTCTAAATATTATTATTCCAGCACGGCTCGTATTCTAAATAATAATAATGATAATAATACTGCTTATGCAGGGAAGGTAAAGTCCCGTACTATTTTCAAGTTTTACGGTATCTTTTGTTTAAATTTTTAGGGGAAAGTACAGAGTAGTTACAAAAAACCTCACTGTGCACTACTACTGCAGTACTGCACTAGTGCATCCGTGCTGAAATAATAACGTTATTATTTAGAAATCCATTCTTAACGTGGGGGGGGGTTCTGTAGCTATTCTGTACTTTAACTTCACAATTTAATAAAAACACATAAAACTTTAATTAAACTTGAAAATACTATTTCAAAAATAGAGCGGAAGTGCATTAGCACCCACCTTACTCCCAAGTTAAGAATGGGTTAAATAAATAAATAAATAAATAAATAATAACGTTATTTCACCTCTTTGCATAAGTACCAAAATAAATAAATAATACAATCACTTTAACTACGAATGTCTTTGTCTTAGTATTCAGAATAACGAACCGCGTTGGAAAGCAACTTAATTATTTTTAATATCAAATATGATAATAACATTGTCATTATCCCGTCCCCAAATTTAATTAACGTTATTTTATTCGTCAAAAATTTTCTTTTTAAACAATTAAAACCGAGAAAACTAATTATTACTATTTTTCACGATCATTACTTAAAGTACACAGCGTTTATCTATTTATACGCGTTTCCCGGCAGCAGAAATTAAAATTCGAAACGAAAACCACCCACACAGCAAGTGCGCGTGCATCTCTTTTGCTTTTTTATCGTGGGTGCGCTTATGTAGATCGGTCCCCATGGCGGGCGATATTAGTGCGGTAAAAATTAAGTAATTTTTTTTTTTGTTGTTTTTAATAATTGGCTGCTCAATCCAAAGTATTCTGTTAGAACAATTGACGAGCAATATTTTTCGATAAGAATCGGGTATATATTAATCCAATCCAGTAATGGGTTACAACGGCCGAAAGGACATCGCACAAACTTAGACGTTGTGTTTCAGAAACTGAAAAAAAAAACCCAAAAAAAACTTACTGATTTTTTTTTTTTTTTTTTTTTTTTTTTAGTGCAGGTCCAAAATTCAATCTTAGTAGAAAAAGAAATCATTATGATCAACGTACCAATTAAAGAACGAAATTTAATATTCCAAAACTTCGTAAATTTATCTAGATTTTTTTAACTAAGAAAATTCAGTTTTTATAAAGAAGCGAGACGTGTTTTGAACCGTTACGTCAACTAAATTCGAACAACCGAGATCAAAATCAGTCGTGTAATGGCTACAATTTACTATTAAAATCGCTAAAAATCATTTAAAAAATGATTTTCTGTATACAAAATTACTTGATTAGTTTATGTGATTTTTTGGAATATGACCTTTTCGTTCCATGACAGAACGCTACGTAAACATTTTTTCTATGTCTATTTTAGCAACTTAAATTCTGGCAATCCTGGCCTTCAGGTCAAGATCAAAGTGTAGTATCTATTCTTCAGATGATGCACTTCAATTTCTTGTTCTCTGTCAGTGGAGGAGAAATCCTTCATGACAGACAATTTTTATTTTTGTTCCTTTTCTCCACATTAAAAAACGATCCTGGTGTCTAACTTTGTCCCGTGGGAAGACATTGTAAATAGGAACTTAAATTCTGGCTAAGAACCTATATATTTTTTTAATATTATCATTATTATTTTTTTTTTTTTTGCATTGTATTTTATTTTGTAAAGTATTTATTTTTATTTTTTGTGCGTTCTTTTCTAGTATTATTTAAAGAAAAAAAACTGAATCTCGTGGACATTTTATTTGTGTAAATTGTGATATTTTATACGGACAATTTTTATTAATTTAAACAAAATTGGTTTCGACGTTTTTTTTTTTTTTGTTGTTTTTTTTTTATTTTGTAGTCTTCATATATTGGTGTATCTATTTACTATGCCTCCCCACGGGACAGAGTTAGACACCAGGGTCGTTTTTTAACGTGGAGAAAAGGTACAAAAATAAATGGCATTCAAAGAATGGTTTGTTTTCCAACAGAAACACCATTTTTCCTTAATTGTTTAGAAAATATTTATTTTGCAGTATTAAGCCATGGTCATAAAAATAAATAAGGCAGTACTTAGCTAATTAAGGAATGCATAAAACTTAGTAACATCAAGATTCGGGCCAAAATGCTGCAGTTGCTGCTGCACTTCAATTTCTTGTTCTGTCAGTGTAAGAGAAATCCTTCACGACTGAGACAATTTTTATTTTTATTTCTTTTCTCCACATTAAAAAATGACCCTGGTTCCTAACTCTGTTCCCCGGGGAGGCATTGTAAATAGGAACATCACGATAGTTAGACAATACAAAACTCTGCAAATGTGACAGTGATACACATGTCATTCACACAGTTCTGAGGCAGCACGGTCAGGACTGCCGTGAGAAATTCTGCAGAAATAAGCAGGATCCTCATTGGTCGGTTTGACCGGCCACAATTTTGTTTGGACCTGTCAGATTGATTGTTGTTATTAACTGCCGAGTCGTATTTTTGACGCTGTTTTTAGGTTTCAGGTCGTGCCAGTTTTCAAAAAGACAGCAAGTCGAATAGACGTGAAAACATCTCTTTATCCGAGGTGTGGAGCTTTAAACTCTTTTGTCTCTGAGACGTATTAATGCCCTAACATAGGACGATACTTATTATCATTTGCAAACACCAATGCCCTTGTGTCAGGCGAAATATTATATTCTTCACACACCGTTGTGCTCTACGAATTGATTGATTGCCAACTCTGGCGAACACTAGGGACCTGTCGTAAGAAATTATACAGTCATCGTACAAGCCCTAACTGCCATTGTATCGATCGATTTGATTGGTCGAATCTAACTAGAAATGTCACATGCCTTTGGTATCAATTTCTATTTCCTTTTCAGTTTTCTTCAGTTCCTTCCAGACCTGACCTAAAACTATATCCGATGGTGAGGCCCCACCTTGCAGGGGAGTGTGGAGCCACCCTTTAATTGCCATTGCTCTCAGGTCCACTCTGACCCGAAGTGGTAGTACCTGTTAGGGTCCCAACTATGGGTTAAATAGAATCTGACTTAAAAAAAAAAATATATATATACTCCATTAAAAATCGTTCCTCAAAATAACTAGATTTGGTATTAAATAACCTGAAAAAGGTTGATATGCCGTAAAACAAAAACAACCAACCAACAACCAACCTTCCAGATCAGCGAAGGAGGAAGGACTCTTTTTTATATTACGTTTTCTAGGAAGCAGACGTGGGCGCTAACATTAGTGCCTTCTATGCTTCAGATCTCAGCCATGGATGAAGTATAGAACATATTTGTAAAAGCCTATGAATTAGGCTTACGTATAAGACGGAATGTCTACAACCGCATTATGGACCTTTCTTATCATTGTGAACTTTTCATCTTCGGTATTCAGCCTGTTTGCATGGTTATCAATTTTTTAGGGTCATGAGGTCCAATGGAACACGGTTAAATTCATCCTTCCCTGCAGCAGACTACGGCAGCATGCAAATTGCAAAAGGACTAAAATCTATCGCTTCATTGAAGCAAACTATCAGCTCGAACGTTGGACGCAAGATGGGTGCACTATTTTACAAAAATATCCTGTGTAGCAATAAAGTTTGTCTTGAATTTTACAGTTAGGGTTTGTTTTGTGATTGTTTCATTTCTTGCCTTCAACAGAGGGCATCAAACATGTTAGTTAAAATTCCCATCTTGACATAAAACAAAGCCGATAGCCATTAGTCGCGTGCTCTTGTTACACGTGTAATGAATGAATGCGTGAATGTAGGATTGACATGAAATTCTTAAAGATAAACTAAAATAACCGAAAAATGGGCTGAAATGACTTAAATAAATAAAAAGTAAATGACTTAGAATGACTTTAATGAACTTAAGGATGAATTGAATGACCTTAAGAATGACTTGAATGCTTAAAAAATAACTGAAATCCTTCAAAAACAACTTGAATGATCTGGAGAATGACTTGAATGGTTTTGAGACTGACTGGTTGTAAAGTGGGTAATCATTTTACATTAAATTAATAATACAGAAAAGTGATCCCCCACTTTATATCACAAAGTTACAAACATAAGTATAACATGTAATAAGAATAGATACTACACTTTGATCTTGGCCAAAAGGCCGAGGAAAGCTTAAAAAGCTAAGAACAGCATGTATTAACAACAGACCTTTGATCTTAACCAAAAAGGCCAAGCACAAAAGTGTTACGGACAGACTGACAGAGTGACTTATAGAGTCGCTTGCACGCGACTAATAATTCTTACACTGTATTCACATTAGTAGATCCACTGCATAATTACACTGAGGACGAATCATTTTCTTGTAAAGTCTAGTCAGCCATTCATGAACCCTGTTATTAACTCTGTGAGATAATATATTCACGTGGGGGCTTGTTTACATTGACACTCTTTTTAAAACAACGAATTTCACAGTGAGATTTCTTTAAATTTCCTTACAACAAACGATAAAAAAAAATTAAAAATTAATGTCCCCTAACGATTCCGGAAAATATTTTATGCATCTTTTAATATGGGACCAATAGGCCGTCTTTATTTGTCTTTTTGTTAATTATCAAAGTTGCATAGACATAAGAACTGCGTACACACAGAAAATCTCACCAGTCACGTGACACATCGGTAAAGAGATGTTGTGAGAAATTCCATATACAGTCGCCATCATTGTTTTTGTTTAGCCGCCCATGCATTAGTGGTCGGTCGTCATTGGTTTAAATTTGAATGAGTCAGGTGATTGACTTTGCACGCTTTTGTATCATGCTTTCTTTTTCAGTCTAGACAAAACTCGGCATCGGGATAGACTTAACCCAGCAGCTCCCACTGGAGGGCACTATGACAATTCCTTCATGAACACCTAACAGTTGGTGAACAAGGGACCACATCTCTACAAGCAGAGACAACTAATCCTGCTGAATCTATCCAAATTAAAGATGGCATTCAAGAACTGTTCTTCATGTTTATTTATCAAATATTGGATCTTATCTCAATTCATCTCGAGTCCTAAGTAGCTCACATTATGCCTAATTATAGGCGCCAACATTCCCGCCATGTTACCATGAACATTCATGGATCCATCCGAGGAACAACGAACTAACATTCCGTCAATAGGAATTCATACTAAAGTCTCCATGCGTATGGAGGCAATAACAGGCCACCGTTTTGCAAAAGGACAATATCAGAACCAATAAACTTTTATTGCTGTTACTTGTGAATAAATTTTGAGTTTGAAAGTTATGGCTTTTGTATTTGTGGATTCTTTTGCCTCTGCAGGGAGGAAATTGGGATGTGAGAAATAATTTCTCACAATTTACAATAAGTCAGGGAGCAAGTAAGTAGAACCTTATAACGAGAAAGTGAACCCCCTTCTTAAAAGTGATTAAATTTATTTTTTATCAAAATCTTTGCTAATATGATGGTTACGTCTGTAATCTATGATAATTGTCGGAAAAAAGTTTAAAAAAAAAAAAAAAAAAGGTGAAAAATAACGTATTTTTAGAGCAGGCACTCTCGTACTGATCCGCCAGTAATTGTTACGGAAAATTGGATAAAATTGCATTTTTCATAGATGTTATAAACTAGACGATAAGGAGTTCACACATAAGGGGGACATAACTCGGAACGCAAAATTTCGATTAGACTACAAATGTCGGTCTAATCTAATTAAAAAACTTCGAGTAGAACAATAGCTTTTGTGTTTTTAGTAAAAAAAAGAAAAAAGTATACTCGATGAAGTTTCGTAATTTTTTGGATATATTACTATTTTCGACATGACAACCAAGTGCGTAATATTGTTTTTGTTTAAAACGAAAGATATTAAAAACAAAAAATCTGTCTACTCCTAACAAGCACCAAATTGTTTAAAATAGTTCAGAAACATAAAAAAAAAAGCTCCTTAAGTGTGTGTATGAAATCAATATAAATCTTAAGAAAATAATTCTCGAACTAACGATATTATCATTGAAATAAGTATTGTTTATTAAATATTTTCACAAAATAAGTAAATATCTAAGTATGTAGTACATCAGCAATTGACCCCCCCCCCACTATTTCTTCCACTCGTATTAGTGTCAACTATATCATAAAAAAAAAAAACGTAAGCACAGTAAACAAAACAAAAATGTGGCTAGACATCGTTTTAAAATTAATACCTGTAAGAGGATCTACAATCTGTACTCAAAATCGATCCAGGATGAGGGAGGCTGATTATAATTAATTGCATCGAGCGCCGACGCATTTACAAATACCTATTTATGCAATGTTATATTATTAGGTGCTGATTAGCTATTCGTATCGGCGGTTTCTGGGGGCAGTATTTAAATCGGTCTCATGAGTTTGGATACTACCCTTTCATTGGCGGCTTCTGCAATAATATCAGAACTTATGAGTTTGATTTACGTGTAGAAACCGCCAGTACGGATGACTGATCAGCATATAACTATGTAGTTGAGAGCAGTCATATATATATATATATATAGCAAGTTATGAAAATATATATGGCAATTAAGTTACACAGAATATTCCGCGCTTCAACCTCGTGAGAATTCGTCAAGCTTGCTTGACGAATTCTCACGAGCCTGAAATGCAGAATATTCTGTGTAGCTGATGAATTCTCACGAGCCTAACACGTAGAATATTTTGTAGCTTAATTGCCATTTATAACTTTCATAGATATAACTTACTACCTCTACCTATGTATTGAGTACTTTTGAAGTAAATACTGAAAATTAACGCATAAATTATACCTTCATATATTAATTCATGTGATTAAATGAAGTAGCATATATATATATATATATATATATATATATATATATTATAAGATAAAATTAAAAGCCAAGAACAATGCGAGATTTTTTTTTTATATAGAGTAAAATTAAATGCAAACAAAAGAAATAAATTTCTTTTTTTTTTTTGTTGTTTGTTTTTTCTTTTTCACACAAATTTTAACTCTAAACAACAGTAATTTTTTTTTCTGTTGTATTCAATGGTGTTGTAAATCTCAATATATTTCAGACTTATTAGTCCATTTTCAAGAGAAGACAGCGCTGTCTTCTCTTGAAAATGGACTAATAAGTCTGAAATATATTGAGATTTACAACATCATTGAATACAACAGAAAAAAAAATTACTGTTGTTTAGAGTTAAAATTTGTGTGAAAAAGAAAAAACAAACAAAAAAAAAAGAAATTTATTTCTTTTGTTTGCATTTAATTTTACTCTATATAAAAAAAAAATCTCGCATTGTTCTTGGCTTTTAATTTTATCTTATAATTTTCTTCAACAATGCTTCAAGCAAACTACAACCTACTTATATATATATATATATATATATATATATATATATATATATATATATATATATATACATATATATATATATACTAGCAGTTCAACCCAGTTTTGCTCCGGCCTTATGTACTGTTCATAACTTTGTGTGTGTATATATATATATATATATATATATATATATATACCGATTCACATAAACTTTTGTCATGATAAAGCTAGAACTCAAAATTAGATGGAATCTAGCAATTGTATCGACAATGGACAACGCCAGACCCAAAGCGTGTTTCGATGTACTGCATCTCATCAGTGATGTGCTCCGACATATGCGCTAACCCAGGTCGTCGCATGCAAGTGTGCAATACTGACGACTTAACCCTATGGACCACAGCGCAATCTATTGGCTTATGCCTTGATTTTAATTTTTATATTTTATCTAGTTCTACATTCTACTATGTGACAAGTCACGCGTCCTATACAACTAAGATAGTTACTGCTGGTATGCAGGCGGTAGATATCACATCTATAAACATTAACTGAAATAAGCCGACTCCTCGGACAGAATTTCGGAAAACCTATTTGTTGAGGGACATCACGTCTCTACGAAGGATGAACCACTTTTTCTACTTATATTAGTTGTCTGTTGTCAATGCAATTGCTCGATTCCATCTAATTCCGGGTTCTAGCTTTATCATGAAAAAAGTGTATGTGAATGGGTATTTAATCTCCTCTTAATATATATATATATATATATATATATATATATATATATTAAACAGTTTGACTCGTGTCCAGATAACCTATATCTAAAATTTCAAGTATTTAGACCCAAAATTAACAGAGGAGTTTGGTAAAGTCTGTAACGGTCACCTCTTTCAACTTTGACCTCTTGACAAATTTTCGCCCCAAAACTGATTAAAAAGCTTGCTGCATGTCTGAATACCCTTTATGTAAAATTTCAAAGATTCAAACCCAAAATTGGCTAAGTAGTTTGTTAGAGACCGGAAAGGTCAAATCTTTGATCTTTGACCCTTTGGCAGCCAAAATTTCGGCCAAAAGCCGATTAAAAAGCTTGCCCAATGTCTGATTACACTTTATGTAAAAGTTTCAAATGATTAGATCAAAAATTGGCTGAGTAATTTGCTAGAGACCGCAGGTGCAGAGGGCAAATGTTTTAAAACTTTGACCCCAATTTTGACCCCTTAACATTTATTGTTTTGGGTTCAAATCAAGTTAAAAAGTTTGATCCATGTCCAAGTAACCTACATCTAAAATTTCAAGTGTTTAGACCCAAAGTTAGCGGAGGAGTTTGGTAGTTTTCAAAGGTCAAATCGTTGAACTTGGACCACTTAACAGCCAAATTTCTGTCCGAAAACCTATTAAAAAGATTTTCACAAATCACAATACCCCTTATGTCAAATCTCGAGTCTGTAGACTGAGAATTGACAGTAGTTTGGTAGGGAAATGTGCAGACACACACACAGTTTCACTTGTATATATATATATATCTACAAACTATAGGTTATCCGGCGTTGCCCAGGGCAAGAGTGTAACAGATTTCTATTAGAACTTTTATCCTCAAACTCTCTATTTGTCTTTCTATCTTTCTCTTCCAAGACTCATCTTCTCCTCTGCTCGAACCATTCCTCTCTAGCTGAACATATACACACACATAAACTTGAATGCCTACTAGACACCATCCTCGAGTGGCTAAGGTCTCTATGGAAAGGGGGTTTGTCGGGACCACCTGGCATGAGGATACTTTTCCCTGTAAGTACCTATTTACAATGCCTCCCCACGGGACAGATTCAGACACCTTGGTCGTTTTTTAACGTGGCGAAAAGGTACAAAAATAAAAAATTGTCTCGGTCGTGAAGGACTGTTCCTCCACTAAAAGACAACAAGAAATGGAAGTGCAGCATCTGAAGAACAGATACTACACTTTGAGATATTAAATCTTTTATTCATGTTAAAAAAATACAGAAAAAAAATCAACGATGAACAAAAAACTTAGGCACATGGCCAACTCAAAAGGGGGGATTTTGGGGGTCGTTGGTCATCCTTGTCACTCCAGAACTAAACAAAGTCAAAAGTTTCTCCCAGCTAGTATCTTCTTTCACCATAATACCGCATTCACCCTTTCATATTGGGGGACGTCCTAGTAACTCCCAATTTTTAAAACATTTTTTATTGACGTGTAAAAACAAAAAAGATAACAATAAAATGGTAACAATAATTCATTTGTGTCGAGGGAGGGGGAAGAAAAAACAAAAGGTGATTAGTAGGACCCTCCCAACCCCGTCTAGTTGATAGACTGCCCGTTCCACTAGGTTTGTAAAAGGAACCTCGCTTCTGCGGGTCAGTCTCTAGGTGGGGATGCCCTCTAGATGGGGGTGAATGGAGAAAAGAAAATTTTGTGGGTAAGGGATGGAGGTTAGTTTGTATTTCTTTTTCTCCAAGATGGGTAAAATTTAGAGGAAGGGGTGAAAACAAAAATTGCAGGTAAGAGGGGATGGGGATCTTGGAGGCTTCCTAATCGGGGAGGGATGGAACACACACTCAGCTAGCTGAGAGACTACTTGTTTAATTTAACTTTACAGAACTGCGCGTTCCACACCTAGGCGGGGAACACGTATTCAAATTTGGCTCCTCTTCGTACACACAGACTTGCCACATGTATCCATCTTCTGTCAAATGCCGCGCGATGCAGCCTTCTTCTATCACATCTGATCTTCACCCGTAGTTGGTGTTTAAAGAACGCGATCAGATCTTGATCAGAAAAAGACAACACCCCCCGGCAACCTTGCAGACGCGACGTCCAAATCACCATTCTCGCCACGGCCAGAATCGTAACGTAGACCATTTGTCTTTCCCGGTCCCACGGCGGCCTCACGTTGTCCACAACATTGGATACAGTAATTGGGCGAGGATGCTCAGGATCGATGCGAGCCGTCACCCCACTGACATACGACCAGTACTGGCGGAGTTCGCGGCAATCGAAGAAAGCGTGATCCGTAGTTTCCACAGCCGTTGTCCCACAACGGGGACAATCAGGCGACTCCAGAAACTCAGAACTGCATTGTATGTTGTTGAGTGGAAGTGCATTTCGGGCCAATCGCCAGGTCAGAGAGAACTCCGAATTGTTCAGATGACTCGAACCTGGCGCCCAGCTCCACGCGGAGCGGATCTCACTCTGCTGCCACCCCAAACGCGCGCATAGCGGGTCGTCAGCGGCCCCCTTCACTAGATCCCTGTGGAGTTCCCTACGGGTAGCAGTCATAAGGTCACTGGACCTTGGTAGTCGTTTTAGCGCGGCTCGGCACTCTTTCATGTAGGCAGATTCTCCCCGCGGCCTGCGACGGCTCTCGATGGAAGGGTCGAGAACGAGGTCGGGGAAGGCGGCAGTAACCACGGGGTGCCACGGTTGGTCCTCCTGCATATAGTGGCTCAGGAAGGCCAGCCTCTCAGCATCTCGATGACACTTCAAGTCCGGCATTCCCAAGCCTCCCTCACACGGACGTTGAATACAGACCTGTCTGCTCACCCAGTGTCTTCCTCTGTCCCAAAGGAGCGACTTTGATCTTGGCCAAACCCTGACTAAATATTAAAATTCACATAGTATTCTCGCCCAAATAAGATCTTTCGGTATGGCTAACCCACAATGATTTATATGAGGAACGGTGCATCTTCTTAAAGCTATGTTGCTTATAGTAACGGCACTTAGCTGGATACTCCACCAAACTAGATGAATTCTTGTTCTGGAATCCAGTAAGATCAAAAGACCACAAGAAACTAAGACTAAGCTTGTTTCCTTCAAAGATTACAAGAAACCTTCTCTAGCACCAATAGCAATGGCCAAAGACACATTACCTAAAAGTACTTCTTTTAAACTCCTTGGCTTAATGTTCACAGGGAGCATGAGTTGGAGCAACTACATTGAGAGCATTGCCAAGACTGCTGTGAAGAAGGTAGGCTCTCTCTACCGTGCTAGAAAACTACTAACACCTGAAAGTATCTTGTACCTCTATAAGGCCACCATTAACCCATGTATAGAGTATTGTTGTCACATTTGGGCTGGTGCATCTGCTACTAGTCCCTCGCTCCTGGTCAGGGTTCAAAAGAAAGTCACTAACCTGATAGGTCCTGAAATGTCATCTAAGCTTCAGCCTCTGTCCCATCGACGAAATGTTGCATCCCTCTGCCTGTTCTACAAGTAGTTTCATGGTGAATGCTCTGACAAACTGCAAGCCCTTGTGCTCCCTTGACGTAAATACCCCCAACAAACCCGATAAGCAGCTAAATCCCACCCCTTCACAGTTGAGATCCCTAGATATAAGAGAGCTTTCTACTCCAGTAATTTCTTCCCCAGAACTGCTAGACTTTGGAACACCCTTCCGGATCCCTGCTTCCCCAACTGTACTGACATGCAGAAGTTCAAGTGTAATGTGAACAGACATCTTGCTGCCCGACTCCCTACATAATACCCCTGTAGCTTATGTCCCTGATAGTAGCCCTCCTACATCAAAGTGGCAATGTGCCTTTGGGGGTTAAAATGTAATTAAAAAAAAAAAAAAATATATATATATATATATATATACTATCACACAATTTAACTTGCCAATTAGGGAGAGAACAAGTAATGTTTTTACCTTCTTGACTAATTCAACATTTGAGACGTAAAGGGGATTAACGGAATATGTATCTCATATACGATGTAATAACGTTGACACACCGATTCCCGTCAGATCACTGGAGTTAAGCAACGTTAAGCCTGGTCAGTATTAAAATGGCGACCATTTGGGAATTCCAGGTTCTGTATGTGCTCTTTGCTTATCATTTCCGACCAGCGTTTCCAGTCAGTCTTGAGCCTCTCTTTGCCATTGGACCAAAGCAATGCCAATTCAAGAAAGGTGTGGTTGATGATTGCGCAACACTTACTTCACAATCACATGCACATCTACCTTTACAGGGGTGTCCATTGTCTCTTGAGACTGAACGGAGGCATCGATGTATGTATATAGTGTTAGCCCCTAGGAAGAGACCCCTTGATTTTTTTTTTAGAAATTCGACTGAAGTAAAATGAAACGAGAGAGAAACAGATACAATTCTCTTTTCTAGGACAGATTCTTCTATGAATAAGTCGGCATTTTCTTTCCAAACTAGTACACAATAGCACTGAAAAAATAAAAAAATAATAATACCCCCTCCCCCTCCCTGATGAAACCTGGCCCAATTGACCTCCAAAGGATGAATACTTTTTCTAGGTACATTTGGTACAAGCTCTGTGTGGGTGGGGGTAGGCGGTTAGATAGCTAAATTCGAAATTATTCATGTTGAATTTCAAGGCAAACCAACCGTCTCTACTTAATTGTCATGTTACAGTAATGAATATATCCAAAAATTACGAAAAACGAGAAGGTAGAAAAAATTATTTAGTGAAAAAATATTTCGCTAAAAAACACCAGAGAGTTCTAAGGGGAAGTAAATAGCATGTAACTATTGCCAATTTTTTTTTAATAAATTGTGCGTTAACAATCATAAATATGAGTTACTTGTCTTGTGTTTAGCATGACTGAGTTACTTCCCTTGTTATGTAACGTGCTACCAAACAAATATGGCGAGTGTTTCTTTTAATAAAGACCGAAAAGCTTTCTTTTTTTTTTTTTTTTTTTTTCATATTTGTGACATGCCAGTTAAGTAAATATGATTGATTTTAGTTGAAATTGACACAAAAAATCAGTGGATACCATTATTATTTTATTTATTTTTTTTAATTGATTTTTCGTTTTCTGAATGTCTCCGATATATTTTTTTCTTCTTCACCTTAAACAAAGTTAAGGTTTTGATCCTGGCTTGAGGCAGTTGCCTGCCTAGCTGCACTGATGAGCTGTGAAACAGCGAAACAGTACTGTATGTGGTTGACTATAATGCTTCCTATCTCGGGTTGAACATATTGGGAAATGATATACAAACTGCCATTAGCGTATAAGCGACGCTATTTGTGTAGAGGCATTTGGACGTCAATACAGCGTTAATTCATTACCCATTCAGTATCAGCCGTATAGTGCAAAGGTGAGAAGCCTTGACTGTCATTTGGGTGGTCGGGTTTCGATCCTGGCTTGAGGCAGTTGCCTGTCTAGCCACACTGATGAGCTGTGAAACAGCGAAACAGTACTGTATGTGGATGACTATACGAGAATGTGTGTGCATGTGTGAGGGCAACTCTCGACCTATATACTCAACACATTTTGGATCTACAATTTGGTATACAGGTTATTCAGACACGTGGAAAACTTTTTAATCGGTTTTCATCTCGGAAAAAAAAGTCTATTAAGAGGTAAAAATTGAAAAATTGGTACTTGGAGGTCATTGGATTGTTATCTGTTTGTCAATTGTTTCACGGCTGTGTTATGCACAAATCATTCTCACGAGAGCTTCCTTATGTTAAGAATAAGTAGGTTTGAAAACACTTTTTTTGAAGAACGTGTCAGACTGGCCTAATGGTTATCGTACTTGATTCACTGTCTTTAGGTTTTGGCTTTGATCTCAGCTTGAGTATTTTTTTTTACTTACAAGAAGTGAACTGTTTAGAAAAACATAATACTCGCATGCATATGTCTCAGTTTGTTTGTTTGTTTTTTTTTTTTTTTTACTTTTTTTTTTTTTTTTTTAAGGAATTTAACATTACATTTAATACCGAGTAACACCGGGTACATCTGCTAGTATATATATACATTGTTCCATTTCTGTTTCAATTATCTGTGGTTGACCGGTCTCAACTGGTTGTGTGGTTCAGTTTCTGCATTTGAAGATTTTTCTTAATATTTCAGCTTTTTTTTCACCCGTGAACATTATTATGAGTTGTTAGTATTTTTGTTTTGCGGTGAGCAGTATTAGGTTTCCTAATCAATGGTTGATACAATTTACCTTCTTCATGGGTCATTTAAATTTGCGCACAAAAAATCAAAAACTAAATAAAAGCTTGAAATCATCACGAGAAAATCCATTAAACAAATCGTTTGGAACGAAAATATCAACATAAAAGAAAAACATGTTTTCCAATGTTTTCATAATTCATGTTGCTATGCTAGTCTCTCCCCATCCTCTCTCTTATACATACACATGTATATTTATATGTATGTTTGTATATGTATGTCCGATCAGTTTTGTCTGCAGAGCAACATTAGGGTCCAAGATGTTTTGCACATTTACGCAAATGGCTTTTGAGGCCAGCAACAGATACACAATTTTCCACCTATGTCACAGTTAGTATGGTGACTTTGTGGACGCGGTGCTGGGCCTTGTTCTTTGCCTTTGCGAATCAAACGTTTGTTAGCGCTGTACTCCACACGACTATTCTCAAAGAAATCGATGTTTCTGTGAATCAAGTTTCGCCATTTACTTTTATCTAAAGCCACTCTCCCCCCCCCCATTTGTTCAGAAATATTCCCGATTGTTTCGGATAAGATTTTATTGCGTCCTTAAATCTCTTCAGTTTCGATGTATTTCTCTTTCATTCTTGCATTTCGATAAAACTGATTGGGCATGCCAATTCTGTTGCAAAATCTGTCGCAGTTTGGTATGTAATGTAAGCATTACTCTCTTATTTAGAATTTTTTTTTTTTTTCATAATTGAGCACTCTGCTAGAATTCTTTTTTTCCCAAAAATATAAGTACAGGGTGGGGGCAGAGCAACTTGCTTATTTGGAATATCAATTAAAACATAAGTGATGCGGGTATACATGCAATTCTTTGAACTGCAACTAGTACATTTTCTTCAGATGCTACACTTCAATTTCTTGTTCTCTGTTAGTGGAGGAGAAATCCTTCACGGCTGAGACATTTTTTTTTATTTTTGTACCTTTTCTCCACGTTAAAAAACGACCCTGGTGTCTAACTCTGTCTCATGGGGAGGCATTTTAAATAGGAACTAGGAATAATTTTTTACCAGTTTTAAAGATATCAATCAGTAAGATGGCGTCCATTCAATATTGAAATGTCTATGGAATACACGTTGTGTTGCGACGATTGAGCAACCGTTTGAAAAAACTGCCTCAACAGCAAAAGCGCGTTCCAACTTCGTCCACTCAATGATGCTCACTGGGGTTCCTGAAAAATAAACAAAAAAATAAATAACGCACGTTAAGAATCAAACTTTAAGCCCCACCCTCTCAAATAAGTCCATCCTTGGCGCAACCATCATTTTAGGGCGCCAAATTTAAATAAACGAGCTGCTCTGCCCCACCATTTTATATATATATATATATATATATATATATATATATATATATATTACTTACAAGAAGTGAACTGTTTAGAAAAAAACGAAATGCTCGCATGCACATATCTCGGTTTTTTTAGGAATAAAAATATATTCATGCATATTTTACGACTGGGCAACGCTGGGCGGCCTGCTAGTGTGTGTATGTAAATATATATCTATATAATATATACTATATATATTTGTTGCTATTTCTTCTGATGAGTTAAGGGCAAAATAGATTCACTGAATTAAGTGATTGATTTTGTGCTACAAAACCGAAACTGTCAAGAATTGTGTCAACTGAATTAAAGAAATAAATTATAAGATGGTCAACATCATGAAATTTGGAATATAGACTTTCATTCATTTATTATATGCTCTGTAATAACATTGAGCTTCTTAAATAAGGATTGGTGTATATATAAAAAGGAAATATAAGTGAATATAGAATATTTCCACGAAAAAAAAATGTGTGTATATATATATATATATATATATATATATATATATATATATATATATCCTATGAGGTTTATTCCAAAAGTAAAGCCTCTTATATTTGGTTTTTAACTAAAAAAAAAAAAGATGAAGGGCTACAAAGACTGTAATGCTACCATTAAAATGAGAGATCTCTTGTGCTCCAGAATATATTTTTCTACATAGTCATTACCATTCTTAATGCAATTTTGCCAGGAATTCAATAGCACAGCTCTGCTTCTGATGCACGTCCATGAAAGGGGTTTCTTTTTTTTGTCTTTTTTTTTTTTTTTACATAGGAGTCACCACTTATCAAGGCCCAGAAGCCACTCGAGAATAAGGGTTATAGAGCATACAGTAGCCAGTAGGACAATACTGTAATCGTCAGTAACGGGAATTTGGCAAATTGGATTACTTAAGGAAGCAGTTCATCAAGAACTTGTTTATGTGGGACTTGAAAACAACCAAGTTGTAGCCAGCTGGGAAGCAACCAAATGGAAGAGAATTCCACAGGTTTGCAGTACTAAGAAAGAAGTTTTTTTCATGGAATCCACGTTTGGATTTAGGCATAGATAAAGAGTGGGGGAAATTATTGACAGTGGTTTCAGCTAGACTGGTGTTTTTCGTGAAAGATTGATGAGGGGGGATCAGAGATTGGAGGTCAGACGAGCACTTGCCATGGAAATAACGATCAAACAAAGACAGGCTCGCAGCATCTCTTTTATGGGAAAGAGGTTGCAGGAAAGAGAAAAGAGCACCCCCCCCCACACTAAGTTACAAAGTCTATTTTGAACTCTGTCAAGGCAGGATAAGCTGCATCTAGCAGCTCTTGCCCAGATGTGGCCACAGTACTCCATCCTTGGACGTACTTAGCTTTTATATAGATAGCAGTTAGATATCTACTGGGGCAGTAGAAGGATCCCACCATTTTTCCAGCAACTTGGCAACAGATTTGATGTATGTGTTACATTTCAGATCAGGAGTAAGGGTCAAGCCAAGAACCTTGTCAAAACATGAAGCATCCCCAAGACGATCACCATCCACTCCAATTGATGCCAGATGGAGATCAGATTTTTCATGATGTAATGCTTTCTTAGAGTTTCATACTATCAATATCTGCAACAGAAAGATGAAAGTTTCAGATCATGAATACTGAGTCATCATAACAATGCAATTTGCAATCCCCTCTGATCTATTCAAGCGGAATAAAAAAAAATAGGAGGCACTTTTGGATCGACTCTTGTATATTTGTTGAAGCAAAATAGCAACTAATTGCAGATAAGGAATAAACTTTACCTTAAGATAAAAATAAAAAATTAACTTAAAAAAAAAAAATATCGAAACTAAATCTTAAATAGCGATGAGTAACAAAAAAGAAACGTTAAATTTTTTTAATAAACGTACAAACTATTTTGAAACCACGTTAAGATGCAAATAGTTTATGAAAAAAAAAAAAATTTTTAATTAAAAAAAAAAAAAATTTTTTTTTTTTTTTTACCCACTCAGCAATGAGAAGCGCCAAAACAAAAGGGGTATCGCATGAAGGACAGTCGTACCTTTGTTCGAGAAAAATTCGACCACTGGCAAATGAAAATAATAGTTTGAGAAGGAGTCATAATACTAACGAATCCGTTAACCAATCGGAGTCGTTAGTTAGCTAAAGTAAACACTATTTAGATGTAGAAGCAATTATGAACAATAAACCTGATGATTTCATGTGGGAATGAAACATGGATGCTTTTGTGTAGCTTACTTGTCATACTACTAAGTTCTCGTGTCTTGAGGTCTGTTGTAGTAAATAGTATATATACTTATCTATATATATGTTTAGATATAGTGTATATGTTTATATTTTCTTTTTTTCGCATATACATCCTTCATGTCTAATCTAAATGTTCTTAAGCCAGCTTTTATTTATATTTTTTATTTGAATAATGTTAACCCTCCTCTTCTGAAGAGAAGCATTTAGCTTTGAAATGCTATGACCTAAATAGTTTTTTTTCTCTTCATTTTATCTTTCCTTATTGATTTTTTTTCAAATTTCACACAAATGTACTTGATATATCTGGGAATGTTCTTACATAGATTTTGTATCTGAATATATCTAATAAGTATCCAAAATCGATAATTAAAAAAATCCAATTAAAGAAGAAAGTCTGATTCTGACCACAGTTAACACTTCTATACAACCTAACATCACAAGTGCATTTGAGAAGTTGAATCCCTGCACAAGCAGACAGGCTCAGCTTATAAAATCAATTGCAGATTTTTTATAAAACAGAGATGCGTTCAAAATGATTATTTCTTTTTACGGCACAATTGAACCATGATACTTGACTTTTGCATTTTATACTTTAAGTGAAGTCATTACTTACAGATGATTTTATAAAATCAACATTAGATTCTCTACAGTGCAATATAAATTACAATGTATTGGCACTAAGTCACTGCGGGAAGGTATGTGAAATTTTCTCCCAGTACACTGCAGTGGGACCCCAACTAGATCAGGCAATCAACTGGTTTGTTTAAAAAATGGGCAATTTCACTGATTTTCGAGAACCAAGCATGAGAGGGCAGAAAATTTGTTGATTCTCATTTAATCCCAGACAACGTCGGGTCTCCTTACTAGTATATATATACTTAATTTACTAATATAAATGGAAAAAAACAAAAAACATTCCAGCACAGGAGAATATACCTGCTTTGCAGGGATATATCTTGTAGGTTTTTCTTTTTTCTTTCTTTCTTTTTTCCTGGTTGACCGAGACTAGATTTTTACTGTCTTTGTGTGGCTTGTTTCGCCTGTCTGCACTTCTCCGCCTGCTATGCTAGCTTTCTGCGGAAGAACTAGGGAGGGGGATATTTCCTACTGTGCTCTGCGTTACTATGGAATATTGATTGGTGCCACCTCGTCCAATAATGGTAACTCTCAGAACTATTGTACTGGAAACATCGGCACCAAAGCCGTGCGCTCGTTCTATGCAATGCCAATGCAGAAAGATGTGAAGAATTTCCACTCTGGTTGAGCTCTGTGACTTCTCTGTCTTTTTTTTATGCGTCTTTTTATACACTTGCACTGTCAGAAACACACACACACACACACACACACACACACACACACACACACACACACACACAGATAAATACCCGTCCCAGGGCAGGTAAAATTAATTCCCCAAACAGAACAGCTTAAGGTTAACTTATGTACAACTAAATTAGGCATGATTAATGTAGGACTAATTGCTGCTGCAGATGATGATGATGATGATTTGCTATTTTAAAGCAACGTTTACTCAGCAATCTGTTGGGTCTGTCAGTGCAGAATATCGTAGGGCCATTTTTTTAAAAATTTTTTTATGAAAATTGCTCCAAACAAAGCATGAAGCTACTTGGTGTAAGGAGCTTTAAAAAACAAAAGGTAAAAAAAAACTAATAAAAAATAAGTACTTGTACCTGTTCGATGTAAATATCCCCAACAAACCCGATAAGCAGCAAAATCGCACCCTTACACAGTAGAAATCCCCAGATGCCAGAAAGTATAGTTTCTTCTCTCGGACTGCTAAACTTTGGAATTCCTTTCTGGGTCCCTGTTTCCCTAACTATACTAACATGCAGAAGTTCAACTGTCATCTAAACAGACCTCTTGCTGCTCCCTACACAGCATCCCTGCAAATTATGTCTATGATAGTAGTCCCCTACGTCAAAGTGTCACTGTGCTTTGCTAGGGGTGAAAATGTAAAAAAAAAAAAAAAAAAAAAACATAGAAAGTCTTAGACAGAAAACTGTGATTCTTCCCCCTTTGTCAGAAACATCGCTCATGGAATGTGAGGACTAAAGAACAAAATAAGGGAAGTGAAAGTTACGATGCTGCCAAAATATAGCTAAAACAGATATTTACAAAAACAAAAGTCTATTTTTTTAAACATATTCTCTCTTCAGTCTGAAAAAAAAAAATACAATCATGTTTAGACTAATATATATATATATTATTCCTTAATTGGAATTCATTTTTTTTAGATGAGCATTATATATTAATTTTATTTTTATTTCGGACTATTAGTCTCATCTTTATTAGTTGTTGTTTTTGGATCTTTTTATTGGTTACCACCTGACGAAGGCCAGAGGAAGTTGGCCGAAACGTTGTGAACCAATACAAAGATCCAAAAACAACAACTAATAAAGATGAGACTAATAGTCCGAAATAAAAATAAAAATAACATGTTTAGACTAAATCTTACAAGTGATCTTTTTTTCTTTTAAGTTTGAATATTTTTAACACAATAACAAATCTACGTAATGTAAAAATAGAAAAATTTTGTATAAAAAAGTAAACAAAGTAAATAGAAACACAAGTATTTATATATATATATATTATTTTATTCAATTTAGGTAAACAAAATTACCATTACTCGCGGCAATAAATCTACTGTTTCAGTCTGAATAAACTTCATCAGGCGACAAATATAGCCTCTGGTTTTAGTCCAGGCAAGATCAGAGGCTGCGTCTATCGTCTAATGAAGTCTTTCTAGACTAAAATGGTAGATTAATTGTCCGATTAATTACTTTTCTCTTTCCTATTAAATTTAAACCATTTCATCTCTGCCAAGTGTCTCATCAGATAGCTTTGACACATTAACATATGAACTGCTAATTTAACTTAATGTTTAAGTGTCTCATGGATTTTTGCCTTTTATTAAATAAAATTACAAATTTTATTTACCTAAATTGAATAAAATAATATCTTGGTCTTTTTGTTGAGCACTATCAACAACCTTGTGAAATTCAATGCTTTTTACTTTGGGATATTTTTAACCTTGAACATATATATATATATATATATATATATATATATATATATATATATATATACACACACAAACTGGATCTTTAAAGATCGAGGCAATTTTTTTTTTTTTTTTAATCTAGTGTGCCACCTTTGGGAGAACTGAGTTCTCCCAATGTTTAAAACTGATCTTGTGTCTAACTCTGCCCTCGTGGGGAGTCAAGTAAATATTAATTTTTTTTTTAATTGATATTTAGTATTATCTTAAACTTTTGTCTTTTAAGTCTCAAAAACAAAAAGAATATTAAATATAATAATAAATCGGCATCAAATAAAATTTAATAATTTACATAAGCTACATTAAGTTTCTGTGATTCTTATGTCAAAAAACAAGAAGCAATTGATTTTAAGTTGGACGGTTTCTCATGATTTTTTATTTTTTCATTAAAAATCTTTGTTAAAAAAAAAAATGTTGTTTTTTGCCAGAGGGGACATATTTAAAATAAACGTTAATAAAAAAAAAAAAAAAAAAAATCTCACTCTGGCTTATAGAGAAATGCCAGGGTAACCCCATCAGCATTCTGTGATTATTCATAATAAATATATATGGTGTTTTTGTTTTGTTTTAGAGGCGGGGAACTTTAAATTGACAACTCTATTTTCTTTACTTGCAAATTTGGCAACTATCGGTTATTTTGAGATCATCATTTGGCAATTTATCATACTTGAACAACGTTTGAAAATTGTAAATGATACAATCCATTTACCGATTAACGAATAATTTCATGAAATGGACATGTAATTGGCCACCTCATTCGTGTAATTCAACCACATTAGCTTATTTTCTTTGGGGATATATAAAGTCCATATCTATACTGATAAACCAGATACAATAGATCACTTGGAAAACAACATTCGGCATGTTATTGTCTAAAATATAGTCTAATTTAATGCATAGTTGTGAAAATTGGATGTCTAGATTATGCCATATGCCTGAAGTTGTATTTAAATAATAATTTCCAAAAATTAATTCTTGGAATAAACGACGTATTTGTATGATAAAATAAATCACAGAAAAATATTTTTAATTTGAAGTAAGGGTGTACCGATTAATTGGCAGGTAATCAGTCTAATCGGCCACTTTGCCGATTAACCGGTAATCTGCCACTTTGTAGATTAATTGTCCGATTAATTACTTTTCTCTTTCCTATTAAATTTAAACTATTTCATCTCTGCCAAGTGTCTCATCGCATAGCTTTGACACATTAACATATTAACTGCTAATTTAACTTAATGTTTAAGTGTCTCATGGATTTTTGCCTTTTATTAAATAAAATTACAATTTCCAATTTTTAAATGAATATAATTAAACAGATAAAATAAAAAGAAATTACAAACAAACTACAAAGTACAAATTGTAATTCTTTAAGTGAATAAGTATAAGCTGGAGTTTTGCACCTGCTGCTGCTGCTCTATTTCTTTTATTGCGGCCGGCCTCCTCTGCTCTCATAGTCTCCTCAATATTTAAAGTTAAATACTTTTAAGTTGTAATGTAGAAACATTAGAGTTTCTCCGTTCTCAGGACACAACCTGTTCCTCGTAGATTCATACACATTACCACCTACACTAAAGAGCCTCTCACTTTCTACAAATGAAGGTGGTGCACTTAAATATTTTGAAGCGAATTTACTCAGCCGTGTTAAGGTGTCCTGTGTCTTCCCTCACTGAACTGAATTATCACCTCTTTAATGATAAAGCAACATAACGATCGAGTTCTTTCGTGCACTTAATCATAAGGGATTTATTCCTTTTGAGTTTAGATTGTGATTCTTGTATTTCTGTTGTAGTTGCAGTCTCTAGGCTTAATTTAGCTTCTACCTGCTCTAAGTTTTCATCTGTTACTGTAGGTTTATTTGGAGCTAATTCATCAAACAGGCTTGAAAGAGATACAGTTTTACTTTCACTTTGATCTTCTTGAGTTTGAAATCTATCCTGCTGATTCTGCTTCATTATCATCTGTAGAAAGTTGAAGATGTAGAATCCAATTCTTAATGGTGTCTTCCATGTCATTCCTTTGAAATTTGAATCTTGTATCTAGGAAAGTAGACACAAGTTTTTATCATTTAGATAGGGTGAAAATCTTGTCTTCATTGATAACCTGTATTGTTCAACAATAGTGAGAAGGATTCCACTAAAGTCAGAAATATCAGAATTAGATTGGACAACTTTTGAAAGAAATAACCTCAAAGCTAAAATTATAGGTGTTAACATTAATATGGTTGAAGTTCTGTAATTTGCTTCTTTAGTGACTTCTCTAAATGGACTCGGTAACTGGACAAGTTTTTGAACAAGTCCGCATTGGTAAGTTTTTTTTTTTTTTTTTTTTTTTTTTTTACATGGAGGTCACCACTTATCAAGGCCCAGAAGCCACCTCGGGGATAAGGGTTTTTGCATGTACAGTAATCAATGGGATAGTATCGTAGTAATCGTTAGTATTAGAGATTTGATAAAGTGTCTTATTTAAGGGGGCGATTCCTCAGGAATTTGTTTATGTTGGACTTGAAGACATTCAAGTTGTAGTCAGGTGGGAAACAGGCAAACGAAAGAGTTCCACAGGCGTGCACTTCTAAGAAGGAAGCAGTTGTTTAGGTAGGAATCTTATTACGAACAGCATACATTACAACAGCTTTTCGTTGTTCTAAATTTCTTTTTAGCACATAGTCACATCTTGAATGAGTTTGTTTTTAGCAAATATAGCTAATCCTGTATTTCAGTTAATTTGCTAATTGCTGGTGGAGAGTGATTAAAGTGAGATACTATATCTCTGTTAGTTGTAATAATTTTTAACAGCCTATTGGAAAGATAATGAGTCATTTATTGAAAGTACAAAATAGACTTTGTGGCTTAGTGGAGGATGCCCTTTTCTCTATCCTGCAACCTCTCTCCCACAGAAGAGACGTTGCGAGCCTATCCTTGTTTTATCGTTATTTCCATGGCAGGTGCTCGTCTGAACTCCAATCTCTGGTCCCCCCTCGCCAATCTTTCATGAAAAACACCCGTCTAGCTGAATCCACTGTGAAAAATTTCCCCCACTCTTTGTCTGTGCCTAAATCGAAGCGTGGATTCCATGAACAAAGCTTCTTTCTTAGAACTGCACGCCTGTGGAACTCTGTTCCGTCTGCCTGCTTCCCACCTGACTACAACTTGGATGGCTTCAAGTCCAACGTTAACAAATTCCTAATGAACCGCCCCCTTAAGTAAACACTTCATCAAATCTCCACACTAACATAATGTACTTGCAATAACTCTTATCCCTGAGTGGCTTCCAGGCCTTGGTAAGTGGTGACCACTGTGTAAAAAAAAAAAAAAAAAAAGAGTTGAAACATGTATAAAGTATGATAGTGATACTAAACCACATTTTCTGACACCAACAACCATATTTGTTACTGCATATTGCAAGACTAAGAAAACTTTGAAGATTTTATACGCACTAAGAACATTGTGCGATTCTCAACTTACTCTTGCATCTGCATGTGCACTAGGGAATGGGACAACTTTAAGCACTGCTCAGTCATTTGGAAGCCAATGACATGTCAAACTTGGAAAGGGAGCATTATCCATTATAGCTGTCTGTAGTCCATGAAATACTGTTATTTTCGTCAAGTAACTACTGAATTTTTGTTTTACTTTTGTAAATATATTAAATTATTTTGCAATGAGTTATTATTATTATTATTATTATTTTTTTTTTTTTGATGGAATGCTGTAATTTTAACAAAGTTTTGCAATAAGCCTATTAAGTCCAATGTCAGATGTTACAGTATATGGTTGAATATTCACAGCAATCATTTATCTTATCACAAAATGAATCTCTTGTGACCTGTGATCATTAGTATTCCAAACTTTCTTTCTGGACAATATTGATTCTATAATAATTTGGGGTTTTGCTGGAGGCTCGTAGTTGCTGCCACTTGTTCCTGGAATATCTGTCCCTGTATATTCATTGTTTCCTTTACTTATCTTCAACTTTTGCTGTTTTTGAATGACCCTTTCTAAGATGGTTTAACATATTAGTTGTAAAATCAACATTAGAAAACTTATTAATCAGCTGACTAATCGATATATCCCTAATTTAAATACGTAAAAACTTAACTAATTATTAACAACAACTTTCAACCATTATGGCAACCAGTTTCTACTGGAAACATTTTGAGGTCAATCCCAACAATAACAATACAGCTGCTCGCAAGTTATCAAAGGGTGGCAAATCAGCAAAAGGTTTTACGACTAATATGTTAAACCATCTTAGAAAGGGTCATCCAAACACAGCTCATCAGTGTGGCTAAACCAGCAACTACTTTAAGCCAGGTTTGAAGCTCAATCTCAGTCTGCACTCCCAACCGTTATGCTATTCGTCTGCTGCTAAGATGGGTATGCGAATTAACCATGTTCAAACATTGCCCAAACACCTCAGCTCCATTTGTTTACACAAAGAGCATCGCTTAATACGCTAGTGGCAGTTTGTTTATCCCTTCCCACTATGCTCAACCCACAGTGATGAGATGATTCCAATATTTTTACAGATTCGTTATTAAATTTCCGATTCTTTATAAATCTCTAAATATTTAATTATAAAATGGTTTTGTCCTGATTACCATAAAAACACATTTTAAATGTGGATGTATTTTCTCAAACGTATAAACACATTTGTGAAGAGGTGATCTGTAGATTTTAGTTTTACTGTAAGTTTTAATCAAATATTTATTTCATTATTACCACAAGCAGTGGGAGGTTATGTTCTTCATAAGTTGGAAAGCTACAATAAACATCCATATGAATACGTTGACCTTAGTTGCTGATTTCAAAAGGCAAAGAATTAAAAGATACATCTGCCTATACTTTTAATGCTAGCTTTATTGATGGTGTCTTTTACATATATTAAAAACCCTTCCCAATACTTTGCTGATGAGGAAACTTTGTTTGTTAAAAATACTATATGTAAAAACTATTGTCTGTGGCTTAATGTCTACCACAATAAAAACATTGTTTTCCGAAACGATCGTACAAATTATTGATTTTGTTGTTGTTCCTTCTTGTGAAACGGATTTTTAATTTAATTCTAATTTGAATTTTAAATTATCAATCACATTACTGAATATTAAATTAGCTCTAGGATATTTACCTATCGAGCTTATTATATATCTAAATTACAACGAGCACTTTTTCTTTCCCTGTATTTTAATAAAACTAGTAATTTTACTATTACATTAAAATACACTCTGCTCTTTAGACTTTTGTTCTAATTTCCTTTATATATATATATATATATATATATATATATATATATATATATTAGTGTTGGGATGATTAATTTGAATCAGGGAAAATGTTAAATTTTGGGAGTATGGGAAAAATTTGTGCCTATTTAATTATATTTTTATTTATTTAATTTATTAAAAAATAAAAAAAAAACTCATACTGCTAGTGGTAATAAAAAACAAGAATTTTAATTCTTGTCTTTCCACTTAGATGTGAGATTAGCTACATAGCTAAAACACAAACAGACACAAGTTTGAAGATCACTCTTGTCTGGGGTTTGAACCATGTGAACAACAGAACAGTTATCTCCACGCTGACGATTCTCTAAAAGGATGAAACATATGTATGTGGATAATGATTACCAAAAATGATTATATTATTGCTATAATTTTCTAGTGTACTAGCTGTAGCTATCTCGCATTGCTCCACGAGGTTTTTACTAGCAATTGTTTTGTATTTTGTTTATAAAATGAACTTCTTTTTTTTTTCCAAAAATATTCCTTTACTAGCAAAATTCTGCGGAAGGATAAATATATTGAATCAACAAATATTTTTCTGGATAATGCAAAAAAAAATTTATTTTTAGGGCAGATAAATCGATAACATGCAGCAAATATGAGTTTATGAACATTTCTACAAAAAATGTCCACTGTATTTTAAATATAAACTGAACCAAATCAGATAAATTAATAAGTGCTAATAAATATTCAGAAAGTAATATTGTGCTACATAGTTCAATACAAATAATAAGATCACATTGTAAGAGAAAATCTTTAATTTATTCCTTTAGTTCAGCACCTCTTGAGAGATATTTTTTTCTTTTTGCTCTGTTTCTTTTAACTGTTCCCTTTTTTACATAACATTTCACTAACTTTTTCTTCAATGAAAAACTGCTGTGCGTCAAAACTACTAAGAGTTCCTTTTTCCTATCATTACAACAATCATCTATGATGTCTGTCTGTTTAAATGTATGTATGTATGTATGTATGTGTGTTTGTATGTCTGCCTAAAACTTTCGACAGAGGCGACGGATTTTCACGAGATTGTTATCATTTTGAAACTTGACCCTTCGGACGACAAATATCGAAAAATTGGCTTAAAACGTTAATTCTTTCATCCTCCACTGGGCACTTTTCTACAGGAAGGGGTCGCTTTTTTTCGCCGATATTTTCAAAAGTCATCCCCTCTTTTTGATTGGCTAGCCTTAATTTAAACTAACGTCACTTCCGGTTTGGCAATGGGTGCAACAGAAAGGATGTCACGTTTTTTTTTTTTTTTTTTGTTTTTTTTTTCACATTCTTTTCCTCCTTCACGGTACGGGTTCAAGCCTGCCTACTAGTGTACTACCACTTTTTTTTTCTTTTTTCTTTTTTCTTTTTTTTTTCTTTTTTTTCTTTTTTCTTTTTTCTCTTTTTTTCTTTTTCTTTTTTTTTTTTTTCTCAACACATGCCTCCAAACACCCGAGCAACACCGGACACCCAGGCTAGTATATTATACTGATATTCGAAAACGATGTAGCATCAAAGGGAGGTCAATCTCCTGCTTGTCTAGAGTTGCCAGATTGCCCTTTTTTATGGCCAAGTTCTGCAAATTTGATCTTTTTGAAGCAGGTTGTCATTAAAAAAATGCTGGCATGTGTTAGGCAACTTTTAGAAATTGAATTCCAAGCCAACCTATCTCTGGCCAGGTCTTTATCTCTTTTTTTCTTTTTAAATCCACTTTAATCACTTCCTCATATTTTCTTTGATGCTTCCCTGTCAACTGACCCTGCTACCTCAACTACATTTATTAACCCCAAAATATTACGTTTCTGAATTTTTTAGATGAGGATTGGTTATTCATATTTGGATTCTTCGGACTACTGGTCTCATCTTGAGTGTCATTTTCATAATGTTTTGGTCGATAACCGCCGATCTTCTCCAGATGTATCTTGTCGAACTCTGGAATTTGGACAGAATTTTGAAAGGAACTCTTTATTTATTTCAGAGGTAACGTGCTATTGTACCCTCAGCCATGACTGGATAGAGGTCCTAAGTAATTCACAATTGTATTTTTTGGTCGCCCCACACTGAGAATTGAACCTCAACCTTCAGGAGAATATCACTTTTGCAATTGATTTTTCAAAGTACTCTAACCAATGCTCCATGGGTCCTTGTCCAAAAAAAAAAAAATCGTAAAAGTGATATTCTCTTGAAGGTTCAATTCTCAGTATGAGCAACTAAAAAATACAATTGCGAATTACTTAGGACCTCTATCTAGTCATGGCTGACGAAATAAGAATGTTACCTTCATGAAGTAAATAAATTTTTTGAAATTTTCTGCAAATTCCAGAGTTCGACAAGATGCACCTGAAGAAGGTCAGAGGTCACATCAACCGAAACGTTGTCAAAATAACACTCAAGATGAAAACAATAGCCCGATGAATCCAAATAATACGAATTAATCCAAGAACCTTCATGCATTCTTTTAATGTGACTAAACCAACAAAGTCTCCTGTTTTGCACTCGCCTCCTTATACTGCCTAGATTTTAACAATTAATGTGCTGCATCCTTTCACGGTGGGAGAAAATTAAATATCAGGATCTTAGTCTTAGTAGCATTAAATATTACCATCCACTTACCAACCCCATTCCACTACTGACTAAAGGTCTTTTTCTAGGGTTTCTGCCATTGCCTTGTTTGGATATTTGTTTTGCCATATTTTTGATATAATGGAAAGTATGACTACAGAAAGTTGGGAGTTTCTACTTATAGACACTGGCGATAGCAACTCTTCAATCAAATGGAACCACGTTCTGCTAGCAACCAATCAGAAACCAAACTTGCTCCATAAAAATATTGAATCTTTCAGCATTCTTGCGCATTTCCTTTTCTTTGGTCAAGCAAAAGAAGGAATTTGCTCTCCGTCGTCAGACTTTTACAATCAGACTACCCAACGGAATGGCTTTTACAATTCAAAGCTTCTCTGATTAACAACTGCCATTTTTGTTTGGAACAAGATTTTATCTTTTCTTGTGAAACCGAAAATTGCTTTCAATTCAAAATCTCACATCAGCGGTTTTTTTTTTTTTTTGTTTTTTTTTTCTGTCCTCAAATCTGAGAATTTTTTGCGATGATGTTTACAATATTCTGCTTAATTAAGTTATTGCATACAAACTTTTGTAGATTTAATAATTGGCCAGTTAGAGGTCTACATAATGTATTTTTTTATAAGTTTAAAGTCTGTAATTAATTTAGGAAATGACCTAATTTCATTTTGTCAGGTTTTATTGGTTTATTGTTCTTGAGTGCATGCTACATTTTTTACAAAGGAGTCACCAATTATGAAGGCCAGGGTTATATTTCAATCTTTTTTTTTTTTTAATATATTCATTTAGACTAGCAATGGTATCCGACATTACCTGGGACATAGCAGACAAAATGAACGTTTAAAAAAACAAACAAACATGAAACAGGCATTGTTTGGAAAGTAAAGGTAATAAATGCCTTTTGCTAAAATAGAAAGAAAACAGAGTCGCATTTATTTAGTTTTGTTTGGTTGTTTCTTTTTCGACAATACCAGAGAATGAGTTGACCAAAACGTGGTGAAACAACAACTATGGAGGTGTGGATAACTGTCCACAAAAAAGTGAATCAAATGAAACAAAGGAGAAAATATATAAAACACCCACAAAGTTGGTATTTTTAATATGCGTAACACCGGATGCATAATATTCGAAATTAAAAGAAACATTCATCATTTTGGGTGTCAAACTCCTCGGTCAGTTTTTGGTCTACAGACATGAAACTTAATATATAGGGTATTCGAACCCATGCAAAACTTTATATATGGGTTTTAGCCAGGGAAAATTTGTTGCAAAAGTGTGAAAATTAAAGAAATGGAATTTGTCAGGTGAAGGTCAAACGGCATTACGAATATGCATGCGTAACGTAGGTGGTTTTAATTTTTAGTCTTGCAGCAAATATGTCTTCATAGCTCAGGCATTAATGTCAAAGGAAAAAGTAAATCATGAGCTAAACGTTTTGGTTTCAATTCTCGGTGGTGGGACACAAGTCTTTTTTTACTTTTAAAATCAATTATTATATATTAGGTCTAATAGAATATAATAATAAATACAAAATAGAATATAATAATAAATACAAAATCTGCATTAATCAAAATATCATATTTAAGCATATTTTATGACCGGGCAATGCTGGTAAGCCTGCTAGTATGTATATATACGTGTGTGTGTGTGTGTGATATATATATATGTCATCCACATACAGTACTGTTTCGCTGTTTCACAACTCGCCAGTGTGGCTAGACAAGCAAATACCCCAAGCCAGGATCGAAACCATTGCACTATTTGGCTGCCGCTATGTGGGCAGTGAATTAAGTGTTTTGACACTGTCCAAATACCTAAGCTCAATTTTTTACACAAAGAGCATCGCTTAATATGCTAATGGTAATTTGTATATCACTTCCCAATATAGGGAGCATTATATGCCGTAATAGTATTTATAGAAAAGACTGAGACTAGCAACATCACAGCTGTGAGAGGTCGCAGAGGAGATGATTGAGTGGAGCCAATTATATACCAAATACATTTTTGCACCTCATCCAGAACCCTCAAATGGGACATCGATGTCCTGGATATGATCTTAAACTATATCCAATGGTGAGGCTCCAGCTTGCGGGCTTTAGGGAGTGTGGAGCCACCCTCTAATTGCCATTGCTCCCAGGTCCACTCTGACCCAGAGTGGTAATACCTGTTAGGATCCCAACTATGGGTTAAATAGAAACTGACTTGAAAACAACAAATATATTCTATTTAAAAAATGTTTCTTCAAAATCTTTGGATTCGGCATTAAATAACCTAAAAAGGGTTGATATGCCGTAAAACAAAAACAACCAACCAACCAAACTTTTTCTGCTGCAACCCACAGCAAGAACCAGTTTGCATCGCCGCCCATGATACTTGATGTATCAGAAAAATTCTGTTTACTAGGTTCATTTAGCATCGACAATTTATATGCATTTTTATTGATCTGCATATTGCTTTATTTGTATGAATAAAATATTACTTTTAGGAAAACAAATATGAAAGACGTTCGGACAAGTATATAATATAAAGACAAAATAATGAGATGAATGGGTTTATTCATTTATTTATTTGCGGACTATTATCCTCATCTTTTAGTTGTTTCACGACGTTTTGGCCAACTATTCCTCTGGTCTTCATCAGTTGGTTACTGCGACGGGATAAGAACTCCGAATCTCCTAACTGCATTCTCAGCAATTATTGCCTGCCATAGTTGTCGTCTCACCACGTTTTGGGCCAACTAAGCCTCTGGCTGGCTTTGGGTAGGATTGAAACCGCTATCTTCAGACAATGCTCACCTGGAACCGTAGAGATTCAATGTCTCTATTCACTGCACTACGGGCCCTGAAGGCCAGTTGGCCGAAACGTTGTGAAACAACAACTAAGAAAGATGAGGATAATAATCCGCAATAAATAAATGAATAAATAAAACTCATCTCAATAAGCGTTCCAATTGATTAAATAATAAGGATGTGTTTTGTTATTCATAAACATCTGTTTCCAATTGGGAACACAAGACAATGCTGTGACACCAGTCATAAAAAAACGTCGCTCACCTCCTTACGTTTTTTTTTTTTTTTACGATTTTGAACACAATTAAATTCATCATAACTTTTGTTTTACTGAACGAAAATTGAAAAAAAATTTTTTTTTTTCGCAATATAGCTGAAAAAGTCATCTATAAATTGTAATAATTGTTTGAAATTTGGTCGAAAAATGAATGAACGGTGAAGCTTTAAAGCAGTTCTAAACAATTAAAATTGACCATATATTCAAACACGGTAGCGTTTGAATGATAAAAAAGAAATAACTAGCTTGTTATTTCTAACCATTTGTTTTCAATAAGGAACACAAGACAATACTACATGTATATCAGTTTTGAATCTGTTTCTGTCTTTAGCCTTTAATTGAATGAATATGAAAAATCCTAGTTCACACAAGTAGGTACTTGTGAATCGTACAAATAATAGAATAAACTTTTAACTTAGTAGTGGAAATTCCCCTTTTGTTCCTAACCCAAAATGAGCATAAATTAAATTTCTCAGTCATTTTGGTCCCTCGATTTATCGGAGAAGGACCTATGTTTTCAGTGCGTCCGTGCATCCGTTAGTCCAGACTATTGCCAGATAACCGTCCATTAGTTTTTTTCCTGAATTTTTGCCACAAATTGTATTTCATTAAATAGATGTGCACAGTAAAAAAAATTGTTTTGCCAAAAATTCCCGGTGTGCCCCCCCCCCCAGGGACTCAAAAAATGTCAAAAATACCCCAAAATGGCCAAAAATGATACATTTTGCCCCATAACTTTTGATCCATTCATTAGATTTTTTTTTGAAACTTGGCCAAAACGTGGAGCCCATTGTTCTAAATATAAATCCAGTATGGATGACCCTGGCAAAATACTATGGACTTATAGTGCTTTATTTCATGTTTCTCAGCAAAAACTTTGTCTGACTATAATAGTGTTTTTTCACGATGGTTAACTTGAATATACATGTGTTAAGGCCTGAAACTGCACGATTATCTATTTACACTGAGATTCGGCATCCTCAGGAGCTCAAAAGAGGTCAAAAATGCCCCAAAATGGCCAAAATTAACACTTTTTGCCCCATAGCGTTTAATCCATCCATTAGATCTTCCTGAAACTTGGCCAAAATGTGGCAGCCATTTTTCTTTATATAAATTCAGTATAGGTGACCCTGGCAAAATTCTTGTTTAAGTGTAAAGGAACAACAATGATGCAGCAATTCAGCTTCCTCTTTAGGTAATAAATTTAACTCCATTTCCATGAACAAAGTTTGTTTACAACAGCTTTTCACCCACTATTTAACTTTTATTTATACTTTTAAGGACTTTGAAAACTAAATGGATTTTTGTTAGATTCAAACACTTATATCTTTTTTTTACTTGGGAGTTACCACTTATCAAGGCCTGCAGGCCTCTTGAGGATAAGGGTTAATGAATGTAAGGTGGTAGTGTAATAATTGTTTTCATTATTTATGGAGACGGCTCAACAAGAACTTGTTTACATTGGATTTGAAGGTTACCATGTTGTATTTAACTGGAAAGCAGGCCAGTGGAACAGTGTTCCACAGACGTGCATTTTATTTTAGAAAAAAGCTTTGTTCATGGAATCTGCGTTTAGATCTAAGCACAGATAAAGTGGGGGAAATCATATGTAGTGGTTGTAACTAGACGAACGTTTTTGAAAGTTTGGCAAGGGGTGGGGGATTATAGATTGGAGTTCATCTTTAGTCAGTTTTTGATCTTGAAGTGTTTTTTTTTAAGCTCCTTACATCAAGTGGTTTCATGCCTTGTCTGGAGCAATTACTTAAAAAAAAAATTGTGATAAGATTAACATGGTTTAAAAATTAGCAGAATTTTTAAGACTGTCTTCAAAGTACCCAAAATTGGAAGCAAATTGGATTTCCGCATTTGATACAGTGCATGCATCTGAAAAATTAGATGTTCGTTTGAATCTGTCTCTTGGCTTCCCCTGCGTTGATTGGATGATGGGTTAAGAGAAGACGGCATTAATTTTTTTTTTTTTTTTTAATTAAATGCTCAAAGACTTGCTTGTTATTTTTGATGAAAACGAAGTTGAGATATATTAAAATCACGAGTCTTCATCATTATTCCACAAGCAATTTCAGTTAATAATCACTTGTGAACTGAGCTGCTGTCATGGATTTTTTTTTTTTAACCTGGAATCCACAGCTTATCAAGGTCTAAACACCACTCGAAGATGTAAGCGTTAATGAGTGTCAGTGTAACAACAAACAAACAAACAAGGAATGAAATAAAAATCCGATTCAACATTTTTTTAAGTGCAAATGATTTGCATTTATTCGTGGTTCTTCCAAAACAGTGCATTTCATTATATTTCCTAAGTCTTTTTGCACACACATACACACACACACACTTTTTAAAAGCCTTTGTCTTCCCGCCACTTGATGCTGGTGCTAGCCAGCTCTTGTCCTCGTGTATACACGTCCATCTTCCTCTGACGCGACTTGCTTCTCTGCTTCAACCACATGGTGTATTTTTCTCTTTTTCTTGTGACACACGTTTGCACACACTTGCTAATTTGCATATGTGCTGTAACGGCTGCTGCTAATATTTTTTTGCACACACCCATATATGCTCTGTTACGTCAGGAGATTGGTGAGACTCAGATAGAATTTATAACAAAAAATTTAAAAATAATATCCTTGTTTTGTTTGATCATTTTTTTTTTTTAATTTTTAACTAGAACTTAAATACGAAACCTCGGAAGTATATAGTTAACCCTTTCCTAATATCAAACATGGTGACTTATACACCTGAAGGTCAGATGTTACATAGACCAAAATGTTGTGCAAATAAGGCTTTAGATGAGAACAGTAGTCGAATTAATTCAAATATGTACAATCGTTCCTAATCTAAAAAATTCAGAACTATAAAATAAGAGATTAAAAAAAGTGTAACATTTTTAAATTAAATCTTATATCACTCTCTTTCCCCATTACCCGTTTTTCTTCATCCGTTTCCCCCACTCTTTCACTTCCAAGCTCATTCCTCTCTCTTTTTTTTACTATAATGAAAATAATAATGATCATAATCATTCATCTCTCATATTTTAGAAAATAACATTGAAAATGGCTGAAAAACTGATTGCCCAATGAAACCTGACTCAGCTGACCCCCCCCCCCATTTTTTTTTTTTTTAAATTTAGATATTATTCATGTAGGGAAACTCCAATCAGAAATATACCAACTTTGTAGATGTTTGTTTTGTAGATTTTTACTTTTAGCTGTCCATACATGTATATGGGCACACTTGAGGAAACTGCCCTTTATATAATAGGACTAATGGGGGTACTCTGCGTTGCCTAAATCCATAAAATACTAAATCTTAAATGGTATGTGTAATGTGTAACACCTTAAAAATTCTCCATCTCTCTCTCGCTCTCGCTCTCTTTAATGTGTTGCAAACATCTACTTCATTTATCTAAGCTATCCGTTTTAAATGCAATACTGTAATCCCATATTTATTGTTCCTAGACAACACATCTTGATCCTGGATGCTTTTGTTCTCCTACACAACCCTCTTTCAAAGTAATATGAAAAGAAATAATGTTGATAACGAAAATAGTCCAAAGAGATTTAAATGTAATACTGTAATTTACATCCAATGTTCCCGGACGACGATTCCTAGTAAAACAAATGTTTCTGCACAAGTCCCTTCCTCTATATCTATACTTACAAAATATAATCAGGTATTGGTAGTAAGGACAATCAATTTATTGCATACAACTCGGAGTAGAACAAAAGTTTATGTCCCCACCTTAATGCTGTAATCTCATATTTATTGCTCCTAGACAACATAGTAGGATAAAACATGATGATATTCTTGCTCTTGGACACTTTTGTTCCCTTACCCCACTCGCTTTTACAGTAAAATAAAGAGGAATGATGTTGAGAAGGAAAATAATCCAGAGAGATTTAAATGTAATACTGTAATTTACAATGTATTGTTCCTGTGCAACTGCTAGTAAAACAAATGTTTCTGCTTTTCTTCATAGCCCTATTGATAAAATATAATAAGATAATGGTAATAATGACAATCAATTTGCCGCATACGATTCAGAATGGAACGAAAGTTTGTTACATCTCCACCAGATTTACCAAATATAATACTTTTTTTTTTTACACGGTGGTCACCACTTATCAAGGCCCGGAAGCCACTCAGGGATAAGGGTTTTTTCAAGTACAGTACGTTAGTGTGGAGATTTAATGAAGTGTTTACTTAAGGGGACTGTTCATTAGGAATTTGTTAACGTTGGACTTGAAGACATCCAGGTTGTAGTCAGGTGGGAAGCAGGCAGATGGAACAGAGTTCCACAGGCGTGCAGTTCTAAGAAATGAGCTTTGTTCATGGAATACTTTGATGTTAGTAATGAAACTTGAACATCACTGACCCAAGGACAAAATCAAAGTATGATTAGAAATAATGTTGATAATGACAATTTTATTGCTCCAGACAACGCCAAGCAAAAGAAAAGAAAATATGGGCTAACCCTTTTTCAGTTATTTATTTAATGCATCTGTAGTAAATATATATGTGAAAGAGAAAGACAGACACATACAAAAAAAAAAAAATATGTTTCATGTTCAAACTTCTGTTTGTGAAAAGGTTTTTATACTTATCTGTATTTCAAAGTTAAAAGTTGATACCCGTATTCGAACCTGCAACGTTATCTCCATTGATCAAGAACATTGTAGAACATGGAATCTTATTAAAAGAAAAGCAGAATGACAAAACCTATGCATACAAAATCATTAATTTTTATTGATAAATTTGTTCACACAATATGAAATAGTATACATAAAGAATGAGAGTTCAAAGAATCTGCAAATATCTTGTTAAAAGAAAGATGTTTCCTCAGTAAAGGGAAAATAAATAATCATGTTTATTTCGGCTAGTGCCATGTGCGTTTCTGTTCGTGTAAATGGAATAAGAATGAACGAATGTCAGTGTATATTAGTGTGCCTGATTTTGTTAGCGAGAGATTTATGTATGAACTGTATATGCTTTCAGTGAGCAATGTGTGTGTGTGTGTTCAAACGTTTGCATATGTCTCTCATTGTTTCTTAAGGGCCTTCTCCCCGTTCCCTTCAGGCTACTTAGCATTGTTCGGAGAAAAAAAGTAACATTTTTATTAAAACTGCTATCTCTTTCCCCTCCTCATCACAGCATTTCTTCTCCACCCAGCCAATTCCTCTCTCTGAACACTCACATGCTCTTTCGTTGTTTGCCCCTTTCCAACCAAAAACAACAGAATCGTTCATAGAAACATTATGGAATTAAATTCTATTGTTGATTGATGATAGAATGTGCTAATAACATATTTTGAGTCTGAGAAATTCCATTTAGCTTTTAATTCCAGACAAGATTTTTAAGCTCTTTTTAGAAGTGGAGTAGTTAATCCTTGGAATTTTAGATAAATGGCTAAATTGAATGGTTTTAGAAAAGCATACTTTTGGAAAAAAGTTTTTCATTTTTATTTATGTCTGCACGAAATTTTTATGTGTTTTAATAGCTTGATTTTAAAGAAGGAATGAATTGTCTTTGATTATCAAAAGCTAACACTAACTATTCAATTCTATTAACACTGCGAGATTAGCGTTCGAAATTCCGTGTGGATTCCAGAGTTCGAAAGAAAGGTTCCCAAGTTCTGTCAAGATACACCTGAAAGTCGGAGGTTATATTGACAAACGTGCAAATAACGCTCAAGATATGAGGACAGTAGTCCGAATACTACAAATTATCAATCCGCAGCTCAAAAATTCAGAAACATGATGTGCTTTTCATAAATTCACTCTCTGCTGTCTTTTTAAATGCGGGACAAAGCTGCTAGACTCCCGTACTTTTGTTGGCTTGGAAAATTTAAAAAAAAAAAAAAAAAATTGTTTGTATAGGGTGTCCAAAAAGTCACTGAAGGATTTTGAACTTAAATGGATTCTTTATTTTTGATATTTTTCAGTAATCTTAACACAATCTGACTAAGACATTTGGAAATTAAAAAAATAATGCAAAATTCAAACAATTTTTATTTATGAAAAAAAAAATGTCTTTTAAATCAAAACAAAAGAATAAGCGAAGTAATCACCCTGTTTAAATATTATATAAAAAAAAAATGTTAAAACTTAAAAAAATCGAAAAAAAAACAACAAAAAAAAACTAACGTAAGGCAAACAAACGATGTTGGAATTTCTTAAAATCGGAAAAACAAAAAAACAAAACGCGAATGTGATGGAAAAAAACCCAGAAAAACGAACGTTAAAACTTTAAAAAAATCTGAAAAATAAAAACAAAAAAAAACAAAGAACGTGAAAAATAGCTTAAATAATCCTGTTTCAATATTAAACCTTCAAAAATCGAAAAAAAAAAAAAAGAAGACATCTCACACCACGATTCGAACTTAAAACCTTCAGATAATGACGCCGACCTCTAATCAAGTGAGCTAAGACGACGTTGACGAAATTGGGTCGTTTTTTTTTTTAATATTTAAACGAAATTGTGTTCCGACGTTATTTGCGTATGCGTTAGAAGCGAACTTGTCATGAGAGGACGGTTTTTGCTACACCCTCCCTGTAGAAAACTGATGATTTTAGGGTGAAGAAATTAATGTTTTGGGCCAATTTTTCGATATTTGTCGGGCAAAGGTTCCAGCTTGAAAATGATACTGATCTGGCGAAAATTCGTGGCCTGTGTTGAAAGTTTTTGTGAGACATAGAAACACAAACACATTTTCGCTTTTATATATATATAGACTAGCGAGGGGTACCCGACGTTGCCCGGGTGTTTGGAGGTGTGTGTGGTTTTGGGTAAATCAAAACTCTGGGGGTGGGGGTTAAAATAATAAAAAAAATGTTTTGGTAGGTAAGTATGAGGATCGAACACGAACCCTTGAGGCAAAGTTGGAAGTGTGAAAAAAAAAAGAGTGCGACGTTAACCATTGCGCCACCGCAAGATGCTAACGGAAACACGTTTGAATTTATTTAATTACGTGGATTTGGCAGGTGCACGTTTTAATGACTTAATAAGGTCAACTTTTGACTGCGGGGTAGTATTTTATTTAGTGCGGGAATGCATTTTTTTTTTTTCCCCAAGACGTTGGGGGTAGGGGGAAACAGCTCCCCTTGTCCAAATTGAATAGCAATTGTTTGATGTATGGAAAATATTTCCATATTGATCAAAGCTGATTGCTTTCGGACATTTCCGCCGATAGACAGAAAATACTGCCAGAATTAGTGTCGCTTTTATTATAGGAAAAAGACTAATCCACATGTAGCGAGCGACAAATGTTGAATATTTATCTTCCCGAAGTCGAGCAAATTAAATAGACAGGCGAGCTCCGTTGTTAACTCTGAGATATTACGATTTATATGTGATATAAAAAGTTTTAAAAAGTTGCGAACCGACTGACCGCTTCTCTGAAAAAAAGCCTTTTGTAGACATACAGAAAAAGCGAACACACATAAACACATACACACATTTTCGCTTTTATATATATAGATAGATGAAAAGCGCTCTAGGTAACGTATGAAGCCACTTGATGTAAGAATCTAAAAAAAAAAAGCAAAATAAAAATTCTACTTCAAGGTAAAAATAAAACATTAACGATAAGTGCTAGATGGATGTATTCTGATCGAGGAAACAGCAATTCTTTTCCTTTTATCAGAAACCTTGTTCATGGAATGTGAGGACAAGAGGACAGAATAAAGAAAGCAGGAGTTACTTTTTTTTTTTTTTTTACTCAAGTTCACCTCTTACAAAGCATATTGCCACTTGGACGCAAGGGGCTACTATTTGGGGCCATATCTAGGAAAGATTAACAAGATATTTAGGTTACATTTAAACTTCTGCATATTAGTACAGCCAGGGAAGCAGGCAGCAGAAAGGGAATTCCAAAGTCTAGTTGTTCAAGAGAAGAAACTATTAGAATAGAAAGCCTTCTGGCATTTAGGGACATCAACAGTGAAGGGGTGAGATCTTATTGCTAAGCGGATTTGTCGGAGATATGTATGTCGAGGGGGTACAAGTGAAACGAGTTCATCAGAACACATTGCATTAAAATATTTGTAAAACAGGCACAGGGATGCAACATTGCGGCGATGGGACAGGGGCTGGAGCTTAGTTGATAAAGTGGGACTGATTAGATTGACAACTTTTTTTTGGACTTTATCGAAGAGGGAGAGACTAGTGGTAGATGCACCAGCTCAGATGTGGTAACAATACTCCATGCATGGGCGAATGCTGGCCTTGTACAGGATACTCTCAGGTGTGAGTAGTCTTCTAGCTCGATAGAGGGAACCCACCTTCTTTGCAGCAGCCTTTGCAATGTCCTCTATGTATTTGTTCCAGTTCATATGGGTGTGAGTAGTCTTCTAGCTCGATAGAGGGAACCCACCTTCTTTGCAGCAGCCTTTGCAATGTCCTCTATGTATTTGTTCCAGTTCATATGGGTGTGAGTAGTCTTCTAGCTCGATAGAGGGAACCCACCTTCTTTGCAGCAGCCTTTGCAATGTCCTCTATGTATTTGTTCCAGTTCATATGGGTGTGAGTAGTCTTCTAGCTCGATAGAGGGAACCCACCTTCTTTGCAATGTCCTCTATGTATTTGTTCCAGTTCATATGGGTGTGAGTAGTCTTCTAGCTCGATAGAGGGAACCCACCTTCTTTGCAGCAGCCTTTGCAATGTCCTCTATGCATTTGTTCCAGTTCATATGGGTGTGAGTAGTCTTCTAGGTTGCTAAAAGTCCACTTTCTACTCTTCTTTTACATATGACTGTGGACTATTTTTGAATTGGATATCCCTTAGAAACTTTCTCCTTTGGAAGAAATCAGCTCAATCGTCTTAGAGTAAATGCCGCTTGATTTCACCCTTTTTTTTTTTTTTTTTTTAACAGTAGTTGATTACCTGTAAAACAAAATCTTACCAAAGGCAACATACATGGATAAAACCAGAAAACAAACAAGACCACGATCCATTTGAGTTAATTTGTAACAAATTATTATAGGATGAAAACCATTCAGTCATTCGAATGAGATTCTTTTGTTCTATGCAAGGTCAGTTTATCATGCAACAGGTCTGAAGAGAGCTGACAGGAAGCGCCGGCCTCTCTTTCCGCCATAATCAGATTATAGCATCTTAGAGTAGGATTAGTCCGACTCCATGGGTCTCTGTCTGCATGAATCATGATCCTTAAATAATCTTGTTTTTTTTTTTGTTTTTTTTTTTCCCCCCTACTGTTTCTCTTATTTCATATTCTTTTGGTCTATTCTTCTTCCTTTTAGTAATCTCATTCTTACTATTATTTCTTCTATTCTTGTCTCCGATTCCAATTTGGTCCTGCTGATCAATTTAACAATTATGGTTGATTCGTAATCTTGTAGCGAGTCGAGTCCGTACACCTAACTGTTCTCATCCATAGTCACAACCAAAAGTCATAGGACTCAGAATATCACTAAGTGCAAAATAATGCAGAATTTCCATGAACCGAGATTGTTTCCAAGAACTCCCCCATCTGCGGATCACATTACTAAGGAACTGCTTCACTATGGACTTTGACTAATCCTACTCTAGATGCGTATTTGACTTGGAAACAATATTATTTTCAATCGATTCTCTCCAAGAAGTTATGCAAATGAGACATGACTAAATGATGTAAAAAAAGAAAAAGATAATTTCAGCGAATGTTACTGATGCCTCTGTCTTTCTGTCACACATTTCTTAAGTTAGAAAGTTGAGAAGAAAACAAGGTGCAAGTTCAGATTAGCACTTATGGCGATAAAAGTGAAGAAAAACTTTTATCTTGTACAGGACGAAGATATGATATTCCAAAAATTGCATAAATCGATCAAGTATTTTTTTTTTTTTTTTAAACTAAGAAAATCAAAATGTATGGTTTCTACCGATTTTACTATTAAACTGCATTAAACCTGAGGCTTATTTTTCACTTCCTGACATTTCGATTTGTCTTCCTTTATTTCATTGGATTCAGTAATGACCAACAAAAATACTACGACTCGCTTAGTCGTAAAATTTGATTTGCTTGAATATAAAAAAAAAAAATACTTGATCAAATTATCTGATTACTGGAATATTTCATCTTCATTCTGGAACCAATACATAAATCATACAGACATTTCTATTTCATTTATTTTTAAATGCTGCCACAAGTGTCAATCTGAATTTGTACCAAAAATAATTAATCTCTCTCTCTCTCTTTCACTCTCAAGTCCATTCTCTCCAATAAAACCTTGAAGAAACCCAGCAGAAGTCTACTTGTGTCTTTCTTGTATGAGAAGTTTTCTTCATTTAGTTAAACAGATAAAACAGTCATGATGCAGAAACTAAAAAGAGCACATATAAACACTCTGTGCATATATGTATAAAGACGACTATTTTGTTTATTGATCAGCCATTAATGAAAATAGGACATTAATAATAGCATAAGTCAGTCATGAGATTTCATACTTCTGCCAGACAACGTAAGGATGGGTCAAAGTCTTATCTGGGTTTGACTTATACATCTATTATAATATAGAACTCAAATCGTCTTTCTTGGGCATTGAAACCGTCGATGTGTAAATAAATCCGGTTCCAATTTACAATGTGCATGTATAAATAAATGACAAAACTGTAACTACCTTTTTTTTTTCTTTTTTTTTTTTTCTTTTCTTTTTTTTTTCTGCATCTGCATTTTTACAAATCGTTCTTTCCCATTTTATTTATTTATTTGTGGACTATTATCCTCATCTTTTATAATTGTCGCTTCATGGCGTTCCGGTTAACTATTCCTCTGGCCTTCGTTAGGTTTTAAAAAATTTTATTTTATTTTTTCTATTGTTGGATCTGGACTGAATGGTATATATTATTTAATTATTGGAAATCTTTTGAGATGAGTAATTTATACATTTTATTTATTTGTGGAGTAGCATCCTCATCTTTTTTTAAAGTTGTTGTTTCATGATGTTTTCCTCTGGCCTTCGTCAAAAAAAAAAAAAAATGAGAATGATATTCCACAAATAAATAAAATGTATAAATTACTCATTTCCAAAGAATTTTAATAATTAAATAAAATCGTTCGTTTGTTTAAGAATTCAATATATAAACAAAAACATAATAAAAAAAACATGTACGTTTTTAGTGTACCAGATTTTTAAAACAATTATTTTGATTGTATTTTCATTGCAAGTTGGAATCCTTTTCAAATAAAAAAAAAAAAAAGAAGCAAAGCAAACGTTTTTCTAACGTAAAAAAAAAAATACTACTTGATTAATTTACATATTTGGTATTATTTTTACGACCTAATCCAGCGTAAAAGTAATCACTTAAAAAGTAATCACTTTTTTTTTTTTTTTGCTAATACGTTTCAACGATCTTCAAAAGATGAGATAAAAGAAGGAATTTTTAAAGAATAAAAATTCGTACATTTTAGAGTAGGGAGGGTCACTTTCTTATATAAATTTAACGTAAAATGAGCACCCACTTCTTAGGCATGTACCAGTAAACGAGACAAAAAAAGGGGGTGGAGGTAATAAGTTTCAAGCATTTTAAAGACGTAGAAACACTTCCAAATGCATGTAAGGATGGAGGGGACTTTTAATTTTTTTTAAAGATTTGCTTTGAAAATATCTCAGTGTTAAATATTAATCAATTAAATTATTATTTCCTGATATTTTTAAGGCTGTTAACACACAAAAAAATTAGGGTGGCCTGTACAATGCACACACCCTTCTTGTATTTTTTTTTATTGTCTTTCAATGTATTACACCTCTCTTATATAAAGAATTTTTTCATTTAATCTAAGAGCAATGATGTTAAGACCTTTATTATCCAATATATTCTATATCGTTTTCACTGGTCCCCATATTTGTTTTCACGTTTGCAGTCGGTTTTTGCACGTTTATACATTAATTCTGCATACTCCCTTGAACTTTTAACTCGCCCTATATATATATATATATATATATATATATATATAAGCATAGACAAAGACTGTAAGCTGGAGAGTTACATGTAAAGATTTAAAGATTTATTTTTCGACAGAATACCTCCAATAAAGAAGGGTGATGAAATATCCTTATTCCATTGAGTAAAAAAAAACAAATCAAGTTACGTATAAGACTTCTGGATGAATAGATATATTAGTGATGGTATGATTCTAATATTTTTACCAATTCTGATACAATTACCGATTCTGATTCTTTATTAGTGTCTAAATATTTTACTATAAAATTGTTATTTTGTCCCGATTACTGTTAAATGTTCCTATGTTTTTCACAAACGTGTGACGGGGTGATCTATAGATTTTAGTCTTACTGGAAGTTTAAATCAATAAATATTCATTATTTTACTATTACTACAAGCAGTGGAAGATGTTTTATAGAAACAAAATACAATTAAAATAGATAATGAAAGGAATCCGTTTTGGCATCGGAAAATAGGCTCAAATTTTCCTGATTTTGATACCCCAAAAAGCTCCGATTCCAATTTCAATTAGTTGTCCCAATATTAATATATATATATATATATATATATATATATATATAATTATTTGTTTACTATAATAATTAAATACCTACAGACACTAGTGTTTCATCCTTTCGGGATTCTTCAGTGCAGGGTGTCACGATTACTACCAGTCGAACGATTCGAACCCCGCGACATGAGACATCTCTGGCTCGATTAGCGGAGACCGTATCCATTCGGCTACTATTAACCGTATGAAATAGCGTTGAATTTTAAACATTTTTAATTTAAATGTTCATTACATCAGACAGACAGTGATCAAATCGTTATACGATGATCTACGCATAAGAGCTAAATTGACCGACTTTTTAATTCAACAGAAAGTGCTCAACGATAAGAAACGAATTTCTTAAAGGGGCTGTCATAATTATTTTTTTACTATAATAATTAAATACCTAAATACCTATATATATATATATATATATATATATATATATATATATATATATATTATTTATTTATTTATTTGGGTGTGACTCAAAGACTAAGGAATGAAGGTGGAGAGTTCTTTGTTTTGGTTTCGATTCTAGCTAATGGCACCTGTTATATATATTAGTTTTGATCTCATTACTATATATTAGGTTCAATATAATAATCGATAGAAAATTGTCCATAATAATAAATATGTAATTTATGTAAGCATGAATTAAAATATTATATTTAAGCATATCTTATGGCAAAGTAATTCCGAGCAATCTGTTAGTATTGTATAAATTATTCGCTAAGTTATGCCATGGAAGTGTTGATCGCTTAAAAATTTCCTGATCTGACTGAAATTTTATATGCTGATTAAAGTTATGAAAAAGCATCAGTCATATATCAAATTTGGGTACTTGTGCAGAATAGGAACCATGTTATCGTTGGCATATTCCGGGCAGGTTTCATAAACTGTTGGAAGGTGACAAAATGCTTAGCCAATACAAATCACGGCTGCCGACAATTGGCAAATGTGATGAAAATATTGCAAAGAAAATTCAGTGACCACCATTTCAATATATTAGTGAAAAGTAATCATCCGCCTAGTTGTTGGAACTGATGTTGCAATCTCTGGAAGCAAATACTGCATTTTTGCCAATAATGGAAACTCGTCTGCAAACAAAGCACCCTAAACCCTCATCTTAACTGATACACTGCATACCTAAACCCTAACCTTATCAAAAGCCATCTAACCTTAACCCATCCTTATATTAGTTGTGTTTGAAAAACGGTAGGAAAAAAAAAAAACTCGTTAAAAAAATCATTTTGAATAAATTTGTTTTCCTAACAAAAAATATTGATTCATGAAACTTACCATACACTTAGTGTTTTTTTTTCTCTTGATTTGAACTTATTTTTTTCTAATTTTGTTAAAGTTTCTTGAAATTTTTCATTAATTGTAACCTTGCATTTTCTTCATAGTAACAAAAATATTTTTTCATTAAAAAATTTGGCCAATGTCCTCATAAAATTAAAAAAAAAAAAGAAAATAAAAAAACTTTAGTTCAGCAACCTCTAGTGATTTATGTAAATTGCCAGCAATAATTCTGTTCTTATTCTGCAAAAGTACACAAATTTGAAAACAAGTTGTAAGTTAAAAATTGTCAAAATTTTGATAATGACCAAACTTTTTAAGATCAAAGAAAGGTCATATATGATATAGGTCTATAAAATGTGTGTGTGTGTATATATATATATATATATATATATATATATATAGGGGATGGGGACAAAAATGGATGGGCACATTCAATGCTGCCAAGACTAAGCTTGTTTCCTTCAATAACTAGAAGAAACCTTTACCAGCAATAGCAATGGCCAAGAACGCATTACATGAAAGTACTTCCTTTAAACTCCTCGGCCTAATGTTTACAGGGAACATGAACTGGAATAGATACATTGAGAGCATTGCCAAGGCTCCTGCAAAGAAGGTGGGCTCTCTCTACCGTGCTAGAAAATTACTTATGCCTGAAAGTATCCTGTACCTCTATAAGGCCACCATTCGCCCATGTATAGAGTATTGTTGTCACATTTAGGCTGGTGCATCTGCTGCTTGTCTCTCACTCCTGGACAGGGTTTGCCAACCTGATTGATCCTGAACTCTCATCTAGGCTTCAGCCTCTGTCCCATCAACGAAATGTTGCATCCCTCTGCCTGTTCTACAAATACTTTAATGGTGAATGCTCTGACGAACTACAAGCACTTGTACCTCCTCGACGTAACTACCCCTGACAAACCTGACAAGCAACTAAGTTCTACCCCTTTACAGTAGAGATCCCTAGGTGTAAGAAAGCCTTTTACTCTAATAGTTTCTTCCCCAGAACTGCAAGTCTTTGGAACTCCCTTCCGGGATTCTGCTTTCCCAACTGTACTGACATGCAGAAGTTCAAGTGTAAATTGAACAAACATCTTGCTAATCATCTCCCTTTATAACGTTCCTGCAACTTATGTTCTCGATAGTAGGCCCCTACTTCAGAGTGCACTGTGCCTTGTTTGGGGTGAAAATTGATTTTTATATATATATATATATATATAGATAGATAAATATTTTGCTCAAGTTTGGTGACAATTGGTTAAGCGATGTGGATGTTAGACTGTATGCAAACATAGTGACAAACCAGCAAACTTTACCGAAGATGTAACCTCAGATTTAATTTGTGAGATAAAAAAATTTAAAAAGTGATTAAAACGAATTCACGAGAAAACATGGATTCTTTGCAACTGCATCTAATTATTTTTCAACCGAATGGTTTTTCATTTAGATTTTTTGTTTTTCTTTTCTATTAAGTTTTTGCAATAAATTGTCTTCAAGACTTCTCTGTTAATTATAGCAGCACCATAATTGCTGTGTGATGATTGATGCAAAGAATTCTTCATGGATTTACATTCTTCATTTAACATTCCTGTCCTTAATATTGATTTTTGTAAGGTGTATATATATATATATATATATATATATATATATATATATATATATATTATGCCAGAAAAATGTTATTGAAACCTTGTTTGTGAAGAAGATCGATTGTACTAGTATTGAAATTAAATGCATGTTCTAAAATTGGATTTCAATCCTCAAATTATTTCAGAAAGTTGAGAAGGCAGACATCTCTCTCATATATATATATATATATATATATATATATATATATATATATATATATGTTTTTATGTCCATTCTCAGTTTGACAAAGATAGCTTTCAAGCTAAAAACATCGATATTTGATTCTGACAAGCTATTTTTCATTTTAGGTTAGCTATATGTCTTTTACACTAAAACAAAAAAATATTTCAGCTAGGAATAGCTCTGGTCTGCTTATGAAATGAATTACATACTGATTTAATTCTGTTGAGATATAGGAATGAATGGGAAAGGGTGTGTGTGGGGGGGTTAAAGATCGAGATAGAGGTAATGGAAAATTAGATGGGCCGCCTTCAATCTTAAAACATACTAATGTATATAGGTTCCATCAGCAGGGGAATGTGAATTTGACATATTTATGCTGAAAGGGGGTTAAAAAAAATGCTTTTAATTTGAATAGAATTTTTATGTGGTCAGAAAATTTACATGTATATCCTCGCCCCCACCACTATCATCCCTACACACATTAGTGAAGAGGTTAAGAAATAAGGCAGAAAAGAAATGAAGAATGGAAAGAGGGGGAAGGAGGAAGAATGAAAAAGTGTTGATTCTAAAGTATGTTTCTCTTCTTCTTACACACCCCTATCTCTGTCCACTCCCATTTCTCATATCTTTTTTACTTATTTACTAAGCAAAGCTTTGAAAGTTACATAGCAATAATAATAATAATAATAATAATAATAAAAAAATCTCAAAATGTATATAATTAATTTATTTCAATGCTTAGATATAACCATATACTCTAATTGTGATAATAATTAAAAATAGAAGGTAATGAGGGATAAACAGGTTGGTGTCTGATATTTATGATAATTGATAATGATAATTTTTGATAATAATTATTTTGATTAATAATAGTAATAATAGTGGAAATAAAGTGTTTAAAGTAAAATTCAAAAATCAAAGAATAATGGATTTCAAAAATTAGGAGATAAGTCCAGATATAAAATAAGTCTAGATAATTGATCTGAAGGTATCCACACACACACACACACACACACACACACACACACACACACACACACACACACACACACACACACATATATATACTAGTAAAAGTACCCGTCGTTGACTGGGTTCAAAAACAGCCTACAAAAAATGGACTCTGATTTATGAAAGTATGATAGGTTATGAAAAGGAAGGGTTGTAAATTTGGGTTGAATTTTGGGGTATCAAAACCAAAGCAAAATATGATGAAAGTAAAAATAAAATAGATAAACCCCATAATTTATTATACCATACCTGTTCACACTGAAACACTTATCACAGTATTCTGTGGATCTATATAAAAAAACCTTGTTAAACTTTGACATATTTCCATTCTATGGAGGTCATGCGCGAACGAACACTCCATAATTTTATTATACCATATTTCTTTAAACTGAAATATAATTATCAAAGTATACTTATGCAGATAGATATGAAAAGTCTTTATTAAAGTTTGTGCCTATTTCCATTCTATGGAGGCCAGGCGCGAATGCAGACCTCACAATTTTATTATACCATCCCTATTTAAGTTAAAACATACTTATCAAACTATTATTATGTACATCTATATCAAAAACACTTGTACACGTTTTTTTTTTTTTTTTAGTTTTTTATTTCCATACTTTGTGGACCAGGCACGAACGCAGACTCCACAATTTTAATGAACCACCGTTCTGCCAGATCAAACATACCCATTCCTGTGTCTCGATACATCTATCATGATATGTAATGAGTTTTTTAAAATAGTCAACCATATAGGAGCCTATTCGTGACCAGACACACACACAGACATTCAACTTTATATTATATATATATATATATGCATATATATGATCAACAAAAACAGTCATATCCTTTTTCTACAAATACTCCTGCCACAGAACTTCTGATAAATATAATGTTTTCACTTTGACTTTCCATGTCTCACTGACTTTAGCAAATAGGGTGCATACCTTTATAACTATTTGCTAATATTTTCACTCCTCTGATGAGATGGTAGACATCGAAACCCTATAGGTTAAGGAGATAAACTTTCTAAAACATTCTTTGTCTTGCTTAGAATAATAAAAATTCTTTGATATGAAACTCAACCACTTCATTTCATTTCAATGAGAGTTTTTGAAATTCATTGAATTACAATTTAATTTATTTGCTCTATCTTGAATATCGAGCAATTCTCGTTTAGATGGGATAACTTATAGAATATTACTGCCAGTAATATTTTGTAAACCTACAATCTCACGTTTACATAACCACTGATTGTTAAATAAAAACTACTCCGAAGAATATATATATATATATATATATATATATATATATATATATATATATATATACACACACGTGCACGCTTTTTTATTGATTTGGAGTTGATTCAAATAAAAATATTTCAGAGTTAAGTTTATTTTATATAACTGCATATTCTTTACTGTTTAAATTTATAATGTACTTGGTGGTTGTGAGAGGTTGAAACTAGTCAGTTTAGAGTTGGCGATTTAAAAATTATGGTTAAGAGTGCTTTAATATAGTAGAGAAAATTATTGATTTCAATCAGAACAAAAAGGTTTAAGTTTAGGCTGATTATTAATTCTGTTTTCTTTGTTTGGATTAAGTCGTACTAAAGGTGATAGCATTTCTATAGTACAAGAGTTGAGGCAAAGACATCAACACAAACAGATAATGTTAATTTTATCGAATGTTTCAAGAGTGAACATCATTATAAAAAAAAAAGTTTGAGGGAGACTTGATATGGGATATAACATACATGTATGTCATATGTCAAAATTTCAGTGGATAAATTGAGGGAAATAGATAAATATTTGGAGTATGTAGAGAAATTGCTTGCAAGTAATAGGTATAGTCATATGGAATGATTTTCCGGAGTGGTGCTGACAAAGATGGTGTAGTAACGAAATTAGCCAATATTTAATTTTGTGGAGATTTGAATGAAAAGGTGCATTTTTGTGGGATCTTAGTACATGTGGTCTTAGAGGCGTATTTTATAGGGACCTGAGGGGGGGGGTATGTAAATGATTAAGGAGGTGTGATTTGCAATGTCTCTAATTTATTGATGTTTCTTGTTTCTTATTTAGGAGTTTTTCCTTATCTTTAAATTTGGTGATAAAGAGTTTTTCATTTAAGCAAAGGAAATGAAGAGTTAAGTGATTGACCAGCAGTGTTTTTTTCCTCCCAGTTAACAATTGGTGTTAAGTTTTTTTTTTCCTATTAGTTCACTGTAATATGCAGGCAATGATATCTTATCACTATACTTTGGATTCATAAAGAAACTTTTCTGGCCAGTTTATCTTTACTTTCAAGTAATGCTTGTTTGACCTATGTAGAATTTGTTAGTGGATTCTCCTTTGCTCTAATGTTAGCTAGGTATATAACAGAGGTTGCCAGACAGTTTTGTTCGAGGGGGGCTATTAAATTTATCTATACAACTACAAGTTTCTATTTTTGTACTCTGGTTACATTCTGTTTTATCATTCAAATTTTTATTGTTTATGATTTTTTATTATTCTTTCTAAGTCATTAGTGCAACTGTAGCTTTATTAAACAGTGTTTTTATTAAATACTAGCATTTCAGCCCGACGTTGCCCGGGTGTTTGGAGGTGTATGTTGAGCAAAAAAAAAAAAAAAAAAACGGTCAATTTTTATTAACTTTGACCCATTAAAATTTATTGTTTTGGGCTCAAATCAAGTTATTAAGTTAGATCCATGTCCACGGAACCTATATCTAAGATTTCAAGTGTTTGAACTCAAAATTGTCGGAGGAGATTGGTAGAGTTCTCAAAGGTCAAATAACAGCCAAATTTCTGCCCGAAAACGGATCCCATAATTTTCCCAAATCTCGGTACCCTGTATATCAAATTTCAGGTCTGTAGACTGAAAATTGACAGAGTTTTTGCGTAGGGAAATGTACACAGTCACACAGACACGTTCACTTTTATAGATATATAGATTTTGTGGAGGATATTGTTGGGGGGGGGGGAGTGTAGCTTAATGAGATTTAAGATTTTTTTCCTAGGTTAGTTTTAACCATTTGATTGAAGGAAGAAAATGATTTTCCTTTCACAGTTTTTTTAATTTTTTTTTTTAGATGTGAGTGTTTTATTTGCAGGCTCTCTCTCTCTCTCTCTCTCTCTCTCTCTCTCTCTCTATATATATATATATATATATATATATATATATATATATATATATCCTAATTTAATTTTTTTATATTCACTGTTTACATTGGTCCTACTGTAAAAATTTCCATGTTTATCGAATATTTCCCTCAATGAAGAGTTAGAGCTAATTCTTCTGCTAATGGATTTGGGGATATGTTTAATTATATTTTTAGGGTGATTTGAGAGATAGTGGACATATACAGGGTTCATGAGGTCCCTGTTTAGGTTTAGTGTAACATCTACGAAGTGAACTATTTTTATGTTCATGGTAATTTTAACCTTAAGATTTATTCTTTTGAATTCTTTTATAATAATTTTTTTTATTTTTTTATTTCATCACATTCCGGGCCATCAGCATTTTTTTTGTAGTTTCAAGTGAGGACCACATCATGCCACCTCACATCTTTGAAGTCAACACCAAAGTGTAGCTGGATGTACTGAAGAGTGTGGTGATTCCCTGGTGTAATCAGGTGGCTACTCGCAGACCCTGGGTGTGGCAGCAGGACTTAGTGTCAGCTCGCAAATCCAAGGAGACCCAGGCTTGGTTTCAAAAGGAGTACTATGACTTTGTACCCTTCTCTCATTGGCCTTCCTCCTCCTCCTCCTCCGATCTGAACCCACTGGACTACTACATTTGGTCATACATTGAGAACATCACCAACATGACCTCCCACAACAACAAAGTCAGCCTGATTGCTGTCATCTGTCAAGTATTTGCCAAGCTCTCTCTGACACTTATGGAAAAGGCATGCTCACCGTTCCAGACCCGTATCGAGGCGATGATGATTGAGGCTGAAGGCGGCTACATTGAATAGATGTCTGCTCTACTACATAATCAAGTTACCTGAATCGATTTTTTTTTTTTTTTCAATAAAAGTTTTAAGATAATAGTGTTGTTTTTTTACGGTGATAAATTTATTGTTCCGCCCTGCATATACATAATATAAATATTACAGCAATTGCTGACATATTTAATCCTTCATTAGTAAAACCCTTTATTTAGCTCTGTAGAGTGAGGACAAAACGGTCGCCTTGCTTTTTTTTTCCACCTCTTTTAATGATCAACGATAAAATATTTCTGATCTTTATACTTACAATAATAAAATTCTATACTTCCCCCAATAAATTATGAAATCTATTATAATAAAGTCGTATTCCTGCCTGCTAGTTGTTTGTTTCACAGATGGATTTTAATACTGAAAACTGACTCTTATATACAATATACATTTATTCCTGTATGATTCCTATATATACTATTTATTCAAAAAGAAATCAACTTTAAAGAAGTTATCTCATTTGCATATTACATTAAAGAAAATCTGTTTTAATAATTAGCTCTGAATTTTTTTTTATGGAAATTAGTAATAGAATTGTTTTTTTTTTTTGTTTTTTTTACACAGTGATCACCACTTATCAAGGCCCGGAAGCCACTCAGGGATAAGGGTTATTGCAAGTACATTACGTTAGTGTGGAGATTTGATGAAGTGTTCACTTAAGGGGGCGGTTCATTAGGAATTTGTTAACGTTGGTAACGTTTTATTTAGAAATATGATATAAAGTTGGTTTGTTTAATTTATTTTTAAGTATTATTATAACCAACATCAGTTGCGTTTAAAAATGATGTAAGCTTTCATTTTACCTATGAGTTATTTCCCTTTAAGCTATAAGATTTTATTTCCCTGATTGAATTTCACAGATGAAGGTGACTGTTTTATGCTTCCAAAAATCCAAAATATGGTTAACTTTCAGGAAAATCGTAACAACTTATGGAATTTGGTGTATATTAAATAGTATGCGACTAAACCCTCCGCCCGCCAATATATTTTTTTGGTACTCATGCAGAGAGTTATCCATGCTGAAATAATAACGTTATTTAAAAAGCCATTCTTAACATGTGGAGGGTGTTTTGTACCTATTCTGTACTTTAACCTTACAATTGAATAAAAAATATAAAACTTTAAACGTGGAAATACGATTTAAAAAATAGCGCGGTTCACTCTCTTCATTAGCACCATTTTTTTTTTTACCTGGCAACGACGGGTATGTACAGCTAGTATATCTTATAAAAGTGACCATGTCTGTTTGTGGAATGGTCTCTACCAAATTAATGTTAATTTTTGGTCCACAGACTTGAAACTTGGAACAAAATCGATTTGGTTTTTAGCCGGAAACAAAGGCTGCTAGGGGAATCGAAATTGGAAATTGGCAGACTTAGTTTGATTGAATGTGTATGCTCTACGCACGTGCAAATAAATATTTAACTGCTTAATTTATCAAGTTTTGATATGAATGTGTCGCCAGTTCAGATCGTAGTGAATACTGCTAGAGATCTAAATGTTTGGTTTCAATTCTAGCTGATGGATGACATCCAAACCATGTTTTTTTAACTTTGGGAATCACTACTATATATTGGGTACAATATAATAATCATTAAAGAATTGGTTCTATAATAATAAATACGAAATTTGCATAAATTTAAATATATTTAAGCATATTTTACAACTGAGCAATACCAGACAACCTGCTAGTATGTATGTATGTATGTATGTATATGTATGTGCAGATCGTCATATGATATCACTCTGACTGACGCTAAAAGCATTTAATAAGAATAAATTTTTAATTTCAACTGTAGCTCTCATCGTTTATGGTAGCCTAGTGGCGTTAATCGTGACACTCTGTACTGATGATTCTCGAAAGGATGAAACACTAGTGTCTGTAGGTATTTAATAATTATTATAGTAAATAATAAAGTCAGCCCCTTTAAAAAAATTGTTTATCGTTGAGCACTTTTAGTTGTAATAAAGTCAGTCAACTTAGCTAATACGCGCAGATCATCATATAATAAGATCACGCTGACTGATGCGAAAAGCATTTAATAAGAATAAATGTTTAATTTCAACTGTATCTCTCATGGTTCATGGTAGCCTAGTGATTCGAGTCCTTGCTAATGAAGCCAGACATGACTTCTGTTGCCGGCGTTCGAATCTCTCTACTGGCATTAATCATGACACTCTGCACTGATGATTCCTGAAAAGATGAAACACTAGTGTTTGTAGGTATTTAATAATTATTATAGTAAATAATAATAATAATAATAATATATATATATATATATATATATATATATATATATATATATATAGCTACTTCATTTACTCACATAGATTTAATATACGAAAGTATAGATTTATGCGTAAACTTAAAGTATTTACTTCAAAAGTGCTCAATACGTAGGTAGAGCTAGTTAGTAATTTATAAAATATATATGGCGATTAAGCTACACTGAATATTCGGCGTTTCATCCACTCTAGGATTCCTCAGGCTTATGCGCATAAGCCTGAGGAATCCTACAGTGGATGAAACGCCGAATATTCAGTGTAGCTTATTCGCCATATATATTTTATAAATTACTATATATATATATATATATATATATATATATATATATATATATATATATATAGGTGGATCAAAGAAGTATATAATAATTCCTTTGACACTTTTCGATATAATAAAAGCTCTACATGCAAGTAGAGCTAAAATACAAGAGGAAAATATATTGTATTCCTAGTGTGTGTATGTGTGTTATATATATAATTTAAAAATAACAGGTAATTAAATGCACTAAAGCTATGGTGGTCTACATAGAACTGCCAAAACAATCCCTTTATGACCTCTTCAGCTCTCTCTTGTCGAGATAATATGCTTGAATAGTTATAAAATTCCGATACAAAACATACGTCCACAAAACAAGATTTTTTTTTTAAACAAGAAAAAACCTAAACGCCTACAAAACAAATTAACCTACAAACCAAATATACAAAATATACGCGTGATTCAGCCCTAGAATGACCCAACAAGGATTGACATGTTGTGAAATGGAACAACTAATCTATCTGCCACATGCTTAAGTAGGCACAGCCAAAAAAAAAAAAATACGAAGGAGTATTTTTTGACAGTCTCTCTTTAAAAATCTACCAAAAATCAAGTAATTATCCAATCAATAATCAATCATAATCGATATATATATTTGCGTACACCTTCTTTATTTGTGGGTTCATATATGCTTAAAATAATCGGCCGAAACTGAGCAAAATATATTGTATTGTGGGGAGGGTGAGGATTGTAGATAAAAAAAAAAACTGCGCACTTATCAGATTTTTAGGTTGAAATCCGAATTTAGAAATTGTTTTATTTTTCATCTTTTGTGTTTTGAAGTGTGAAATTCGTTGAATGTTAATAATTATCTGTCAGATTAACAAAAAAAAAAAAAAAAATGATATTTTCATTATTTTTGCAAAAAACACTACTTTTAAATCTTTGAAAAATAAATTAATACTTTTCTTTTAGTGAGCCCAATATTGCTAATATACCTTTAAATAGGAAATACTTTGAAGAATCAATACCAAAAGAGAAAAAAAATCGATAAATAACTGCACATTTTGATAATTTCTTTCAGCAATTTCTTGTTTATTCACCTATGTTATCCTGATGCAGGAGTTGTTTTCAACACATATGACGCCTAATATTCCCAAAATAGTCACCTATCTGGTACTGGTCAGGCTTAGCGTTGCTTAACTTCGAGGGTTATGTAGGCAACAACGCTTATAAAAAGAATTAAACTCTTCACTTAATCAACAAATCAAACATTAAAAATACATGGCGCAATATAGTTTATTTAGTCCCCTCCAGGCCTCCATACTCAATTTTAAAGTATAATATTTTTTTTTTTATATATTTCGCTATGCAAATCTATAGAGTGATATAAAGAGTTGGAATTATTTTAAATTCAGGTACTTATATTATAATATTTTTGCATATTCTTATAGCTAATCATCCTAAATCTCATTTAAATGAAAAAAAAAAAAAAAATTTTTTTGTTAAAAAATCTTAAAAAATATTTTGATGTTTTAGCGATTGAGATAAAACTAACAGTAAATGGTGTGGTTTGGGAAAATTTTAAATTCTATTAAAAATAGCAGAAAAAAATGTAGGCTTTTATCTTTCTGGAAAAATAAAGTTTCTCAAGGATAATGGATTTTAACAGATTTTAATTCGTTAAAAAAAAAACATTTTTTTTTTTCACTTTGTTGGCTGTGCTTTTATGTTTAAGAATTTGTAAGTTTTCATGCTTTACTCTTTTTTTTTTATTGTTTTTTTTTTGTATTGCCTTCCACCTTTTTATTTTTCAACGTCCTTTTTGTTTTTTTTGTGTTTTTTTGCAAGGAGAAGAGTGTTTTCTTGATTGCAGTTTGAGATCTATTTATCTATTCTTTGCCCTTTTTTCTTCCCTTACTGAATCCACGGCCTTGTTATTGAATTAAGTAATGATTGCGATGTCCAATTATGCTTAGATGGACTAGTCCATATTCTGAGTTCTAATTGGCTACTAGTCCACGAGTGAATAAATTATATAAATATTGTTTTGGTCAAGCAAAAGCTTTCCTACAATAAGTGTCAATTTTATTCTGAAGAGCTACAAAGACGGGAGTGGCACCATTATATCAAGCTTGTGTTTGTGCTCGAGAATTTTTTTTTTTTTTTTTTTTTTCAGTCACCATTTATTCTCAATACACTTTTTCCAGCCTCTTTTGATGTCTCGGTTATAAAAGTCCGGGGGTGCACTTTTGCACTCGTATCTCTGCTGCCACTCTGAAATCGACGAACTCGTCTCTTAACTGTGTTGTTATCAACGGCATCGACTTTGTAAACGTGTGACAGGCACCGGTTAATGTTGATCAGTTCAATTTTATTTTCTGCATAGAGGAATTCAATGACACATCTCTGCTTTTGACGCACGTCTATGACAGGGGTTGCTTTCTTAAAGTGTCACACAATTAATACCTGCAACAGAGAGATGAAAATTATAGGTCATGAGTGCATAAGTTTAGTCATCATAACAATGCAATTTGCAGTCCCCTCTGATCTATTAAGGCAAAATGAAAAAAAATAGGTGGAATTACTTTTGTAACATTCCTTGTCCTTATCTATTTGTGATATCAGTTGCAAGATGAAATGTTATCTATGTATGTATGTGTGTTTGTATGTCTTGCAAAAATTTTTGACATGGGTCATGGATTTTCGCCAGATCGGTATTATTTTAAACTTCCAACCTTCGCTCCCGACAAATATCGAAAAATTGGCCAAAAACGTTAATTTCTTCACCCTGAAATAAGCACTTTTCTACAGGGGGGGGGGTACAGCAAAAACCATCCTCTCATGACGAGTTCGCTTCTACGCATGCGTCATACGACGTTGTAACCTGATTTACTTTAAATATTTGAAAAAGCGACACAATTTCGGCCTCATTATCTAAACGTTTCGGGTTTGAATCGTGGTGTGAGATGTCTCTTTTTTCGATTTTTTAAAATTTTAATATTGAAGCAGGGTTATTTAAGCCATTTTTCACATGTTTTTCAGTTTTTTTAACGTTCGTTATTCTGTTTTAAGTTTTCAGGTGCTTTCGACACCCAAAAACACCCGGGCAACGCCGGGTACCCCCCCTCCGCTAGTCTATATGATAAATCTCACCTGTCTGTTTAAATTTATGTATGTTTATATGTCTGCCTAAAATTTTCGGCAGAGGTGATGGTTTTTCACGAGATCAGTATTATTTTGAAGTACGACCCTTCGGATGAGAAATATCGAAAAATTGTCTAAAATCATTTATTCCTTCACCCTCAACTGAGCACTTTTCTACAAAGAGGGGTCGCTTTTTTGCTGATATTTTCGAAAGTTATCCCCTCTTTTTGATTGACTAGCCTTAATTTAAACCTTCACCACTTCTGGTTTGGTGATGGACACAACAACAAAGATGTCACATTTTTTTTTTTTTTTCACATTCTTTTCCTCATTCGCGGTACAGGTTCGAGCCTGCCTGCCTTTATACTACTACTTTTTTTTTTTGTTGGTTTCTTTTGTTAAACACACACCTTCAAACATCCGAGCAACGCCGGGCATCTTGGCTTGTTATTAATAAAAAAAAAAAAACCCTTTTATATGATACTATTTTAAAAAAAAAAAAAAAGATTGTTTTCGATCATAGTTGTTTCTAAAAAACAATGTTTCACTGAAACCGTTCTTGTAAAACAACAAAGGCTTTCTAAAAAAAAAAAACTTAATTTTCATCATAGTTGTTTTTGTGTTAAAAAACAAACTTATTTCTTTGAAACTCTGTTAACTGAAGGAATTATTTTCTCTTAACTGTAATTCACAAGGAGATGAACAGACATACATACATTATTAAAGACAATATTTTTTTGAGGTTTGCTAGACAGATTTCATGCAGACAGACATGTTCATGGAAATGAGGAACATTGGGGACTGGTCCAGAATCTGACATATGATTGCATCGCCATCTTCCGGTAAGCTGTCGAGAAAGCACCTGGAAAAATCTAACACGATTAGCCAATTAGCTGTCAGCAGCAGATGTTATAGTTAATAGCATCTGATAATCATCTTTTCAAGAAGATAGTTTTCGATCACAGTTGTTTCCATGAAAAAAATTGTTTTACTGAAACTTTTTGTAAAAAAAAAAAATAAAATAAAAAAAAAATGAGATGCTTTCTATGAAAAAAAATTTTATTTTCATCTTAAAAAAAATATTTCTTTGAAACATTTATTGAAAAAATAGTTTTTGTTAAATTTTTCTTGAAAAAAATTAAAATATTTCTTTCATATAAGTTTAATTATTAGTCTTATCTTCTTGTGTTAAAGTTTTATTAGCATTTTTTAATTTATCATCTGGTGGAGTTTGCTTTTTTTTCTGCTGCTTCAGATGAATGAGACTGAGTGGCAAAGACAGTCCACTGGCACCTTAAAACCAGTAACTTCGAGCAGGTAGGGCTAGTCAATTTTGGATGGTAGCTCACCTATGATAACGCAACTCTGACTCAAAACCTCCACTGCCTTGTGGGATTACCCCATAAGAAAAAAGGTTATGGGAGTAAATCCCAACAAAAAATCATGAGACAGAGTCTCTTAAGTGGCCTGACTTTATATTGTTATCACTGACAACTTCTGTGGTGCAGATAGAATCAAGCTGTATTGACTCTGTCTTTACCTTGGATCCCCTGGCTTGCGCAGAGAAGGAGAGAGGGGCTGTTGCATGGGCAACAGCTATCCTGTAATATCACCCCACCCAGGCTATGTAGTTTCACTGCTACACCATTGTCTCCTCAGATGGACGGTTGCCAACAACGAGGATAAATGCAGATGCCTAATGCGAGTTTGGCTCGTGTTCGGGATCAGTACCCAATGTTTCTTTTTCTTCTTTTTTTTTTTTTAACTTTTTTATTTTGCGTTTGGTAGACAAAAGCAACAGACTAACATATTCATTGCAACAATAAATATTGTACAATATGAAGAACGTCTAGTTTTTCACATTCCTTCAATATTTATACAGAATGTCCCAACAAAATGTATACACTCTTTAAATTATCTCAACTTGCTACATGAATATGCTATGCCATGTTCCCAAGAGATGTTTATGAATAAAGAATGGCACTTCCAGCAGGATGGACCACTTCTCCACTATCATCATGACGTAGGAGCATATCTTGATTGTCACTTGCGAAACAGGACAAAGAGAAAGTATCGAGTACTGTCCACGCTCACTGACTTTGACCCCCCCCCCCCGGATTTTTCTCATTTTGGGGAAGAGGGGGCATGCTAAACACAGGGTTCACACCACAAAAAGAGCTACAATGAATGAGTTGAAAGCAATCATTGAAAGAAGATGAGTCAACATACCAATTGAACTGATTAGGAACGTTTTCGATTAAGTCAGTGAGCGATGTCAGCTGTTCATGGACCACAATGGCCAATAATTTGAACACTTTTGATAATTAACTGGTTTCTATATTTGTTCACAGTATTTTGATGTATGAAACTTTCCTTATAATAAATGTTGGTTGTATGGTCATTTAAAGAGTGTATACATTTTATTGTACAGTATGAAGAATGTCTAGTTTTTCACATTCATTCAATATTTATACATAAAAAAGATCTTTTGATAAATAATGTTGGACCTGAAACATTAAATTATAATTTTACATACTTTTCTTTTTCTGCTCTTATTAACCTCCATACAAGGCACAACTCTGCCCCGTGGGGAGGCATTGTAAATAGGTACAAGGCACATTTGGTGTAAGGGGCTACTAATTGGAACCATGTCAGTTTATCAGAGCACGTTCTATTAAAATGCTTCGCATCAGGCTTTTGTACAAGTCAAATGTGAAAGAAATAGCCTTTAAGTCTAGCAACACTTGACAATTAAGTATTGTATCGTATGTTAGGATATGCCCTATTTCAGCGTTAATAGGTTGTGAAGCTGCCTTGCGAATCGATGTTACACATTAACGCATAAAGTCTCTCTTGTGAGGCAATTTAATGCACTTTTGTATACATATATCTAATATAGGCATAAAGAACGGCAGAACTTGTTTACATTGAATCTCCAAAATTTGAATTTATGCACACAAGTTTTTTTGTTTTTTTTTTTTTTGTTTAATTTGCAAAATTTATACATTCATTATTTCATCATCTTTGTCATATTTGAGTTAACATCTGTTTTAAATGCTGTCATGTGTTATACAGCTTTTTGAAATTGACTTCAAAACTACCTTATCTCTGGCCAGGTCTTAATTATCACTTTTTTCCTCCCAAGTCTATCCTCATGATTTCCTCTTGCGTTTTTCTTTGTCTTCACCTACAAACTGATCCTACTACCTCAACTGTTCTACCTCTAATAATTCAAGACCTATCATTCATTCTTTCACCCTGACCATACCAACAAAGTCTCCTGCTTTGCACTGCACACCTCTCCCCCTAATTGATCTCCTGACAAAGGAGGGATTGGACTTAGTAATTCACTCCTGTTTATTTGTTCGTCTATTTGTTTGCACGTTTCTCAATAAAGCACGCCTTTTGATTTTTTTTAAAAAATTTTTACACAGACGTTAGTCATGGTGTAAGTGAAATTTTGGCAGACGGATTTTTAGGGATAATTCTGTCCCTCCTCTCCTCCGGGACCATTATAGGGGTAAAATTGCCCTTAAATTGTTTATCTCTTTATTTGTTCACATTTTTCTCAATAACCACATCTTGGATGTTTTTTGAAATTTTGTATAAACATTAGTCATGGTGAAAGTCAATTTTTCACTCGTGGAGGGGGAATATGCATTCTCAGCTTGTTTCCATATTAAATCTTCGTCTGAGGTCATCAGATCTTTAACACTTACATTCCACATCCACTGTATAAATCTCATATAATTTCTCTCTGTGACGGCTTCATATTCATTTAATATTTATGAAATAATGTATTTTTTTTGATTGTGTAAGAAATATTAAATTCCACGGAATGAGAAATATATTTAATCAATAATTTGTATAAAGCTGATGTTTTTTCTGGTTAGCGCAAAATATTAGCTTTTTGGATAGAAAAAAAAATAAAAAATAAAAAAAATAATAATTTTTGAAGGCCAAACTGCTTCAAAAAAAAAGGTCGAATTATCAGAATTTGCCTTTAAAAAGTCCAATCTGGCAACCGTGGACAGGAATATGAGAGTGACCTACCTTTAATGTAGCCTTGTTTTTTTAATATCTAATGACTGAAAGAGTAATGTACGGACTAATTAAGGAAGGGACAAGCAGAAAATTATTGAAGTGTTGAAGTTAGTTCTCCTTTGAACTGCCGATTCCCGTTAAATATTCATGCCCCAAAAAAGAAAGTTTTTCGGCTTGCAATGTTCTCTGCACACACAACAACGACAACCTTTTTTCTTTTCCTGTTTTGACGTCCGTAAAAAAATCCGTCATTCTTTCTTCCCACTAACACAAATTCACCGTACGTTTAAATGACTGTCAACAACAACAACAACAACAAAAAAAAAAACGTTCTCACCAATGAAAGAAATACTTGCTTTTTATATGCGCAAATTCGACCGTGTCTTTTTTTTTTTTTTTTTTTATACATAGCGTCACCACTTATCAAGGCCGAGAGGCCACTCAAGGATAATGGTTAAAGAGTGAACAGTAGTCAAAAGGACAATATCGTAATCGATAGTAATGGAAGTTCGGTAAATTTGTTAACTTAAGTGGAACGGCTCATCAGAAACTTGTTTACGTTGGACTTGAAGACAACCATATTATAGACAGCTGGAAAGCAGGAAAACGGAAGACAATTCCACAGACGTGCAGTTCTAAGAAAGAAGCTTTGTTCATGGAATCTACGTTTAGGTTTAGGCACAGATAAATAGTGGGGGGGAATTATTGATAGTGTTTACAGCTAGATGAGTGTTTCTTGTGAAAGTTTGGCGAGGGGGGGACCATAGATTGAAGCTCAGTCGAACACTTTCCATGAAAATAATGATAAAGCAGAGACAAACTCACAACATCACTTCTGTGAGATAGAGGTTGCAGCGAAGAGAAAAGGACATCTCCCATGAGGCCACAAAATCTATTTTGAACTCTATCAAGGCAGGACAGGTCCTTTCTAGCAGCCCCTGCTCAGATGTGGCAACAGTATTCCATCCTTGGACGTACCTGGCTCTTATATAGATAGAGAATTGCATCAGCAGTGAGATCTCTTCTGGATCGATAGAAGGATCCGACCATTTTTCCAGCGGCCTTGGCAACAGATTGATGTACGTATTCCACTTAAGGTCAGGAGTAAAGGTCCAGCCCAGAAGCTTATCAAAACTTGAGAACTCCCCAAGACGAGAGCCATTCATTTTAATTGATGCCAGATGGGAATGTGTCACCTTTTCGTTTCCTATCGGTCGGGTTTCGAGTTCGAGTGTCGGTGACTTTTTACAACATGCACACGCCAGTCTTTGATGCTTGTTTCCATGACTACAATTATATAGATAATGCATGATTGTTTTACATTCATTCAGCCCAAACAAGCCTATTGAGTCTATGTCTACATGGACACTCTGCAAGAGTTGGGAAATGCATGCTTTCAGCCCTCATTGAAATAAGAGCGATAGACATAATGGGTTGTAGTATTTCATTGGCTATTTTTGGTAATTGATTTTATAAGCTCCAAATCTCAGCGACTATTGATCAGAATTTAACAGATGAAGGCTCGTTGGAAAGGTAATGACCTGAAATGTGTAGTGGGCTATGTGACATTCGCCCGTGAGATCGTACATTAAGAGCCTATTTTCGGCACTTTTTTACAGCCATAAAATGTTTCAATCATAGTCATTTGTTATCCTAGTTTTGCATATGATTTATATGAATTACAAAATATTTGATATTTCCCCAAAACCTCTTGCCTTGATGGAGGGGAAACAAAAACTTTCTGCTATGGTTTTAAATGATCTGAAATAACATATGTTATATCTCCCCTCTTTGATTTTCATGCATGAAGTAAATTTGCCTACATTCGTATGTATAGTGTCCTGGCAGGCAACTTCAGTTTTGCTGCTTCAGTTGTCTCCTCTGCCAGGCCACTAATATATATATATATATATATATATATATATATATATATATATATATATATATATACACTAGTATTTCAGCCTGGCGTTGCCCGGATATTTGGAGGTGTATATTGAGCAAAAAAAGAAAAAAGCGGTCAATTTTTTAAACTTTGACCTCTATTATGACCCCTTAAAATTTATTGTTTTGGGCTCAAATCAAGGTATTAAGTTAGATCCATGTCCAAGGAACCTATATCTAAAATTTCAAGTGTTTAGACCCAAAATTGTCGGAGGAGTTTGGTAGAGTTCTCAAAAGTCAAATCGTTGAACTTTGACCCCTTAATCGCCAAATATCAAATTTCGAGTCTGTAGACTTAAAATTGACAGTGTTATTGCATATGGAAATGTACACAGACACACACACAGACAGACACTTTCACTTTTATATATATATATATATATATATATATATATATATATATATATTCATTCCATTAGTATATTTGTAGGCTGTTTATAACTGTGGAGTACTATATTTTGGTTTCCAGATCATCATTAGAGAATACACTGTTTCGGGGCCAACCTCTCCTGATGACCTGACATTATCCGGAAACCAAAGTATAATACCCCACAATTATATTATTATTATATGTCTGTTGTAACCCCCACCCTAGCCCTTACCACAGAACTGAGCATCCCCTCTCTCCCACACTGGACACTCAGATTCCCCGCTGCTACTATATATAAAAACCTCCATGCCCTCCTCGCTCTAATACTCTCACAGCCCTCTTGAAGATGTCTTCTTTAAGAGACAAAAAGTAATACCGTGACCAACTTTGAATCAACATGGAACCTATATCTATTCTTTCGATCCACACGCTAAAAAGATCATCAGAAAAATTGAAAAAATAAAAATGGTCTAATCAAACAGAAGCTTTTTGTTGTTTTTAATAATACTTGTTTAAATGAAAGGATGCTGCCTAAATACACACACTATATATATATATATATATATATATATACAGTCCTGGTCAAAATCATAAGACCATTTAAGAAAGTAAGCGTTTACGCATAATATTAAATTTTTAATCAAACAAATGGTTGAAACCATTGCCAAAAGGGAAAATGTGATGAAAAAAAAAAAATGAAATCTGCTTCATTCAAAACCTTAACCCTGATCTAATAATTATTTTTTAAAAAGCAAACATTTTCACCTGGTCAAAATGATAAGACCACTGATAATTTATCTAACAAAAGGCAGTTATAAATTACTAAAAAGGGTCTCAGTATTTAGTATAGCCTCTAGTATTACGAATTACTTCCAAAATTTTCTTCGGCATGCTTGCGATAAAATTTTTTATCAGTTGCGAAGGAATTTTATCCTATGTACTGAAAACTGAATCAGAAATTCCTTTATCGAATCATACTGGGTTCCATCCTTGAACACTTCTTTTGCCATCCATCCCCAAAGATTTTCAATGGGATTGAGGTTTGGAGAACATGCTGGATGATCTAACAATTCTATATTATTTGAAGAAAAGTATTCTCGTGCTGGTCGAGAAGTGTGTATCGCAGCGTTGTCTTGCTGGAAAATCCAATTTCTTCCACACAGACGTGGACCTTCAGTTCTGATAGAAGCATTTTCAAGCATTGAAATGTACTTCAATGATGTTTGCCTTTTACTAATTGCAACTTTAGAGTCCTAGCTGACGAGAAAGCACCCCAGATCATTAAAGACCCTCCTCCACTATGCCGAGTTGAAAAAGTCTCTTTGGGCAAAGTTTTATCATGCCAATAGTGTTGAAATTCATCTGGACCATCTATATTAAACTTTTTCTCATCAGAGAAAACTACATTTTCCCACTTCTCTTCATCCCAAGTCTGGTATTTGGCGGCAGTTTTGTGCTGTTCAAGAAGACGTGGTTTCTGCAGTCGCTTTATGATTGAAACCCTTAATTTTCAGATGCCTTCTGATGGTTTTAGGACTACATTCTGCTGCTGTTTGGCTTTTCAATCGACTTGAGCTCATACTGGAGTTTTTTAATTTTTAAACTTCTTCTGATTCGGCGATCCAGTGATAGGGTTATTTTTGGGGGGGTCAATCTGGACTCTTTTTGTGCCCATATTGATCTGGATTTCTTAAAAACTTTGTGATGACTGTTTTGCTATGATTCACTTCGTTTGCAATGATCTATGGGAGAGTCTATTCCTATTAAGCTCAAAGATCCTTCCTCTCTCAAACTCTGATAATTGTTTCCCTTTTGCCATCTATAATTTAGTAAGATGTTTTTATCCACTAACAAGTTGCTTTTAGTAACATAGAAAACTTTTCGTATTCATTTTTTCAAAACTAGCCGATTTTATTATAGTGGTCTTATCATTTTGACCAGGTGAAAATGTTTGTTTTTAAAAAAATAATTATTAGATCAGGGTTAAGGTTTTGAATGAAGCAGATTTCATTTTTTTTTTTTTTCATCACATTTTCTCTTTTGGCAATGGTTTCAACCATTTGTTTGATTAAAAATTTAATATTATGCGTAAACGCTTACTTTCTTAAGTGGTCTTATGATTTTGACCAGGACTGTATATATATATATATATATATATATATATATATATATATACAGTATATATATATATATATATATATATATATATATATAGTTCCTATTTTCGGCTTATAACAAAGCCCTCACCAGGAATTTTTTTTTCTAGAAAATGTTTTTTTTTTTCTTTTTTTCTTACTTACCATCTTCTAACCGCCATGTTTTGAATTTCATTTTCTCTGTGCTTCTAAAAAGTGTATTTCTATTAATTTTACACATGTGCGCATGACCCAGCGTTTACCTACTGGACTAGATAACTCAACACCTATCTTCAACAAATAAAGACTGCAGCAAACTATGCTATGGCAAATAAAAAAAAAAAAGAGAGAAAAAACAAGAAAATGTATTTTCTAGAAAAATCATTCCTGATGAGGACTTGGTTATAAGCCGAAAATTAGAAACTTTAAATAAATGAATGTTTATTAAAAAAAATTAAAATATCACACATATCTAATCTTCTAGCTGTCATGTTTGGCATTACCCTCTGATTAGAAGGAAAGTATTTCTTCGAAACTCCGCAGATTAAGGACTATCCACTTATCAAGTGTTTCCTTTTCAGATTAAATATGTTTTTAACTCTTTTTCAAAGTGTTTTTTAACATGTTTTATTAACATATATATGAGGTTATTTTCCAGAAGTAACAAATGAAGTTTAACAAGAGTGCTCAATACCGAAGTAGAGCAGGTATACCCTTTATCTGTTTTTACATAAGCAGTAATATATTGCTACACAGTCATGAGCTTGTTTCGGTCAGCTAGTTATTAGTAATTAGAGACCTCTTCAATTGGGTCTTATCTACATACAGTCAAATCTTATTTTTCACAACATTTGATGGAACCTCCTGATATTAATTCCCTGTGACGAGGAAAACCTGATACTTTCATTACAAACTTTGCTTTTGTATAAGCTGTATCGCTTGAAGAGGTGTCTAGTTACTGGTAACTAGCCAACTGAAACATGCTTATGACTGTGTAGCAACTTATTACTGCTTATATATAAACAAATGAAAAGTATACCTTGCTCTATTTCGGTATTGAGCATTCTTGTATTAACATTCTTAAACTTGTTTGGTTACTTTACATCTGGAAAATAATAACCTTGGCTTATCTATATATCTATAAAAGTGAACGTGTCTGTCTGTGTACATTTCCCTATGCAATAACTCTGTCAATTTTTAGTCTACAGACTCGAAATTTGATAAACAGGGTATTGAGATTTGAGAAAATCGATGTGATCGGTTTTCGACCGGAAATTTGGCTGTTAAGGAGTCAAAGTTCAACGATTTGACCTTTGAGAACTCTACCAAACTCCTCCGACAATTTTGGGTCTAAACACTTGAAATTTTAGATATAGGTTCTTTGGACATGGATCTGACTTAATAACTTGATTTGAGCCGAAAACAATAAATTTTAAGGGGTCATAATAGGGGTCAAAACTAAAAAAAAGTTGACCGGTTTTGTTTTTTTTTTTGCTCAGCATACACCCCCAAACACCTGGGCAACGCCAGGCCGAAATGCTAGTGTGTATATATATATATATATATATATATATATATATATATATATATATATATATAAGGTTTCTCTTTGATCAATGTTTTTCTGTCGTTGTTTCCCATCATATTGCTTGCATTCTTCATCTTATTTCCTGCATGCATTCGTTGTTGTCAGCTGAGATTCTCAAATGTCAAATGATGTTTTAATTATATTATTGGCTAGGAATGCAAATAACAGGCATTATGCCACAGATAGACATCACATGTGATACGCATTTTCTTTGTGTGTTTGCGTACACATCCAAAGAAGAGTATATGCCATTAAATAAAAATCACCATCTCGTTCATTGCACATATTCTCGTTCGCTTTTATATTATACTAGCATGGCTAATTGGCATCGCCCGCGAGCAAAAGTGTAACATATCATTTCTCTTTATGCAACACATGTCCTCAATCCTATATGGCCAGGTTTTATGTTCATACATCATCACACTGCATATACATGCCTGGTAGACTCTTCCCTTGGGCGATATTGATAACACTCCACTGAAACTTCGCTCATGTTCAACAGAAAGTAGTTCTATTCAATTTCTGTTCGATAAAAATTGTATCCTAGTTGAAATTATTTTACAACTACAGGGGTTTGCCCAGGGCAAAAATGTTGCATAATTTTATCAAAATTTCTACTTATCTCTCTTTATCGTTCTCTATTTTCTATTTTTTTCTTTCTTTTTTTTTTTTTTACATGGAGGTCACCACTTATCAAGGCCCAGAGGCCACTAAGGGATAAGGGTTATTGCGTGTACAGTAATCAATGAGATAGTATTGCAGTAATCTCATTAGTATTGGAGATTTGATAATGTCTTACTTAATAGGGCGGTTTATCAGGAATTTGTTTATGTTGGACTTGAAGACATCCAAGTTGTAGTCAGGTGGGAAACAGGCCAACGGAAGAGAGTTCCACAGTCGTGCACTTCTGAGAAAGAAGCTCTGCTCATGGATTTAGGCACAGATAAAGAATGGGGAAAATTATTGACAGTAGTTTCAGCCAGACGGGTGTTTCTCGTGAAAGATTGGCGAGGGGGGGGGGCGAAAGATTGGAGCTCAGATGAGCACTTGCCATGGAAATAACGATAAAACAAAGACAGGCTTGCAACGTCTCTTCTGTGGGAGAGAGGTTGCAGGGAAGAGAAACGAGCATCCCCCACTAAGCTACGAAGTCTATTTTGTACTCTGTCAAGGCAGGATAGGCTGTTTTTAGCAGCTCCTGCCCAGATGTGGCAGCAGTAATCCATCCTTGGACGTACTTGGCTTTTATACAGATAGAGAATTGCATTAATAGTGAGATATCTTCTGGAGCGGTAGAAGGATCCCACCATTTTCCCAGCGTCCTTAGCAACAGACCTGATGTACATGTTCCATTTCAGAACAGGAGTAAAGGTCAAACCCAAAAGCTTGTCAAAACATGAAGCCTCCCCAAGACGAGAGCCATCCATTTCAATTGATGCCAGATGGGGACAGAGCATTGATGAAGCTTGGTTTTGAATGCATTAAAAGTAATCAGCCACCTCTTCCTGAGGGACTTCAGCATTAATACTGTGGGCCTCTGATTTCTGCCCATCAACCACTACTCTTATGAACCTATTGGAGAGAAATTATTTCATGATTGAGTAAACATTACCAGTGGTACCATAGCTGGAAATTTTGTGAAGTAGGCCCTTATGCCATACCTTATTGAAGGCCTTTGATATGTCAAAAGCAATTGCCCTGGAAAGCAAGCCTTTGTCAAGAGATTCACTAATCCTATGAGATATAACCGTTAGCATATCTGCTGTAGATCTTGCAGAGCGGAAACCATATTGCATGTTACTAAGAAGGTTGTTTCTGCTGAGGTGGTTGACTACTTTATTCAATATGGATTCCAACAACTTACTCATGACACACAGGAGACTTATTGGTCTTTACTGAGAGGGAGATGACTTTCACCTGAATTCTTAAATGCAGGGCATTTCTTCTCTCTTTCACCAACCCTCTCTTATTCGCTCTGCTCAACCCATTTCTCTCTATTTGGACCTACACACAGACAGCTCTTATTTATATAATAGATTCCTTGAGGAATGAATCGGTATTTTCTTTTCAAAATGGTTCATAAAATTGCTAATAAAAAAAAAGCCTTTATGATGAAACATGACATAGTTGACCCCTCCCCTCCCCCACAATTTTTTTATTTTTTTTTATTTTAGATATTATTCATCCAGGGCAACGCCGAGTAAGAATATACTAACTTTGTTGTTGTCAGTTTTGTAGTTTTTTTTACTTTTAGCTAAATATACACATACACCCAGGCAATTTCAGAGCTATCCAGCGTTTCCTAGATCCATCCATCTTTCTCTCTTCATCATCAACGTTTCTCCATTCAACAGTGACAATGCACTGCTGATTCGTAATTGCAGAAATTCTTTGAACTTCTAATTCTTGCAATCACACTAGCACCTGCTCCACCCAGTACTTCAATGATATCACAAAGGTAATAAAACTTCTAAAGAATCTCAATAGCTTTGCCATCCAAGATGTACTTTCTCCGTGTTTTAGATCTCATCTGTCTGACACTTCTTGCACGCAAATTAGTTATCTACTCTCAAAGTACCAGTACTTCCGTGGCATATCTTGTGTGCCCAATGCTTACAGATATCCACAAAAAATTGAATCTCATCAGATTTTCTTTTCATAAACTCAACAAGAGAACTTTCTTCTCTTGGAAACTTTCCAACATCATAATCACTGATCATCTCTTTGCTATCATTATAATTTACTCTAAAACCTTGAACTTTTCATAGTATTTCTCTAAATCAATGGTTTCTAACCTTTTTTTTTTTTTTTTTTTTTTGGTCTACACTCTTAAAGAAATTCCCGTCAAAGTTCGTGGATACATGTTAGTAGAAGCATGTGTTCATGTATGGACAGGGACAGAAGATTAGAGAGTCTGGTGTGAAAATGTTGTTGAAGTTATCATTTGGCAGTGTCTTTAGTTAACCTTTTATAAACTCAGTCACGTGGTTAACTCACCTGATGAATGAGCTTTAATTGGATAATCCAGAAAGGAAGTTGGGGGTAGCCATAATGGATTCTTTATCTTGTTTTAGGCGAACCGCAAGCCTTCGGCCTAGGTGGGTTGTGTGGCATCCCAAGAGAGTAGTTGCAGATTGGTCCATGCCGCATGGCGATGTCTTTAGTTAACCTTCTATAATCTCAGTCACCTGATCAACTTACTTTTAGTGATGGTCTTTGATTGGACAAATCAGAAAGGAAGTTGACCGTTACAACCAATCAATGTTTGTTAAAAGCAAACATATTCAAAATCTTAAGCCGCGAGTGCATCTGCTCCTGCTGCTACACGTTTAATGAAATGCTGGACCAGATACTGCTTGAACAACTTCTAAATTCTCACAGTTTCCATTGAAACTCGGTATTCAACAATTTCTCATTGTAACATTTCCAAAGCGTCCTCCTTCTCGTACTCCTTTGTTATTAACACACCATTGTCATTATGAATGCATTTCTCTTCAACAATATCCATATTTGTCTTTAGCTGTACTGTATACTTCATTCTTTTATTCATCCCTTCGTAGTATATCTCTATTAAAAATTTCGTATCTCACTTATTTAAAAAATAAAGTTGAGGAAGGTGAGAGGTGGCAGGTTCCCCCAAATGGTGACGTTTACAAAACAAATAATGTGCCCATGTTACTCACCATGTTGCTTAGAATATATATTCTATAATTCAGAATGAGTGGTTAATTAATTTAGAAACGAGTCCGGTACATCGAAAACATTATATATATATATATATATATATATTGAGTATATTTAGGAAAAGTGTTAATGTATGTATATATATATATATATATATATATATAAAAAACAAAAAACCTGTCCAATAAATTTGTATATAAATAGCCCACATAAGCCAAAAACGATCTTATAGTACAATGTAATTTTAAAACACGACCTTATCATTCGACGTAATTTTAAAACAACTTTTTATATAACCAGCCTGAAAATGGCGGAAACGCCGAAAGCGCTCGCAGACTACGGAACACTTTTACACCATTTTACATATAACACAAGAAGGATTATTCGAAAACTGGAAAAAATAAAACGGAAAATTGTCAAACAAGAAAATGCTGTGCTGTTTAACAATATATATATATATGCATACCTAACTTTATAAAGAGATTATTTTATACTAAAGCAGTTTTAATCAACGTTTGTTTCCCTAAGGCATTTTATTTTTCTATGAATTTTAATCACACAAAATATGTAACGTTACACGTTTACACACGTGTTAACATGTAGGGACCCATCACGTTGTAGACTCTGTCGTAAAGGAAACCAAGACAAGGAATAACTAGACTCACTTTTTACATTGAAAAATAACATTTATTTCTGGGGACTTTCCTGATTAAAATGTGATCGTGATAATTGGTCTGTGCACACATTCTTCTTTTTATAATCTTTTTTTCTTTTTCCTTGCCGTGACGTCACTTTGCACATGGCTCGGTCATTTGTGTACGTCTGTGCTCTTGTTACAAGTATATTAAAATATTCCTTGGTTTTGACATTGAGTTATGTTTGAAAATAAAATCCATTTTAGTTGTTCTAATTAGCATTAACTTGCAATTAATTTGCTAAGTGACCACATCACCCTTTCTCCTGTACTCTATATTCTATGATCCTCCTCCACTTTTATTTTGTGCTGTTTCTATAACTCTCACTTCTGTAAATCTCTCTCATTCTGTTTATTAGTAGTCAAATATATTAAAGAAAAGAACAGAAAGATTGGAACGGTCCATTACTTTTAGCTGAGAAGGAACGAGGGAGATCATCATATCGTATGTATCAGTATTCTATTCTTGGCATTGGTTTTCCTGATATGTTTCTAGTCAGAATTCTTTCTAGAAATGTTGTATAGGTGGAGTACACATTTATAATAGGAGATAGATTATAGAGGTGAAGAGAGGTGTGAAGGGAGACATGTAATGAACAGGGGAAGATACATTATTGATGAAGGAGATATAGAACACACTTTGGAAAGAGTTTCATATGAAGTTTAATATACAAAATGATGAAGACAAAAACACATTACCTTGCGGTTGATGACAAACGAAGACAAAGGCTTACTTAACAATATAAAGACATTTATTTTCCAGCTGGCGATGGGAATGATCAGAATCATGTTAGATTGCTACATTTTGTCGTCTTCTTCTCCATTCACTTCCTGAAGGAGCTCAGGCCAACTCTCTCTCCAACTCAACTTGAACTGAACTCTGACTGCTCTCCCTCAACTGCCAAACTGTTTTCAAACCCTAACGTAACTGTATATATTGAATCTACATTTCTTTGTGACGTCAGAACGTGGCCAACATGTGCATGTTTTGCACATAGAAGCATATGCTTCCAACATGTGTCCTGCCAACACAAAGAACATTCCTTAATTTTATTGTCCACTATTCCTCTGACCTTATTTTGTTTTTATAGTTATTTATAACTACAATGGATAATTCCACTGCATTCCTGGAATCGTATCTAAATGACAATTTTGACTTTTGATACTGAGTTCGATTCCAGTATTCTCCTTTAATAATAATTATCTTTGATCCTAATTAATTCGTTTCTAATTAAAAACAGAGCGGTTCCCTTCAGCATACAACAGAAAGACATTGGGAATTTACGGGAGGGACCACATGGAGGTTGCCAACATCCCAAGTGATTTTGTGGAACAAATTGGATTTGAACTTGGAACACCTCGGTTGTCAGTCCGTGTTGTTAACCACTTGATATATAGTTAGTAGAAAGCAACCAATTTGAGATTTTTTTTCTTTATAATTTTTGTTATATATTTGACTGGCTTTACAAACTCAATTTTTCCTAATCCAAACTGTAACATGGTCTTTACACTCAAATCGTATCATTACATTTCAAACCTCTCAGACTCTCCCGTTACCTGGTACCATGATAAAGAAACAAACAAAAACAAAAAAATGGGAAAATAAAAATCCGACTCAGCATTTTTTAATACATAAACGGCTATATGTCTGTCTGTCTCCATATTTTCAAACTCTATCTCCTCCGAAACTAAAAGTCGCAGAGTCACGGTAAGAGTCACAATTGATTGGATTTTTTACGGACCGTTCTTTTATGCATCTTTAGCTGGTTAAAATAGTTTTTAAGGGGGTCAGAAATGTGTCAAAATTTTTAAAAAATCGTTATACATTTTGTACATTCATCTTAGTTTATTTTTAATCAATTCATATGCGTGTCATGTTGGTATAGTGGTAACATCACCAACTTTGAATGCTACAATTTTGGTTTCAATTCTAGCTGATGGCACCCAAATACTTTTTTTTTTTTTACTTTTAAAATCATGACTCTATAATAATATATACGAAATTTGAACAAACTAAAATATCATATTTAAGCATATTTTATGCATATGTACTTTAACAACTGCTGTTGTTGCTAATATTTTCGCTAGCCAGCTATTCTACAGCTGCTGCTAATTTTTTCATATGTGCCCATATGCGCTATGTTACCAAGAGAGTGCACCACTTTGTAACAAAACAATCTAATCCGAGCTTAATGGGTGATTCAGCGGGTCACATTTTTCAGCTTGGCTAAATTATTTTAATCCTAAAAAATGAGTTGCCAAAACCAAATAAAATATGTAAAAATTAACACAATTAGCCTCTTTCTGTTCAATACCTATCTCTCTTTCATTTTTTTGTTTTCTTTTTCTTCTATGGGTTAAATAGTATTACTGAATACAGTGGTATTCCCTTTTGTTTACAATAGACTATTCCAATTATTTTCTTCTTTCCTTTCATAATCAATGTGGATACTACTGATGGAAAATCTCAAGTGGGTCGTTATCACAGCATGGAACCTCATATCTAAGAAGACATAATTTCAACAGGCAGCTTATTTAGAGGGCGATCACTCTTCGTTTAGCTAAATGTTTCTCCCATTGCAGGTCTGTCATCTGCATGCATGCATTACAACTATACACTTCATTAAACATGCAGCGGCACATATTTATATCAGGTTATCTAAAATTGGTTATGCTTGAAGGGATGTCAGTTTTTTGTTTGGTACAAAAATGCCATTTTTTGACGTTCAACTTCAAAAGATCATAACTCCTTACATAATAAACTTTATTAATCGAAATAAGAGCTATTAGCTATTATTTGCTATTGATAAGCAAGTTTATTTATCCCATTAGCATAGAAATCCAAAGTTCTGGAAGCGATAAAGTCATTGGAGTCCAATTCAGCATTATCTCGGCTTTTGGAGCATTTTTCATGCAGAAAGTTGTTGAGATACTTGAAAAAGTGATAATCGGTGGGCGAGAGGTCTGGTGAATATGGCGGATGAGGCAGTCTTGTACCCAATTCGTTCAGCTTCTTCAGGGTCAGTTGAGCAACATGCGGGTGAACTTTGTCATGGAGAAGAATTGGTCCCTTCATATTGATCAATCTTGAGCACATACGTTGGAGCTTCTTGTGCATTTTGCAATTTGTCAACAGTACTTATTCACCGTAATCTTTTCGCCTAGATTCAAGAAGCTGTGATGGATGAGACCGGCCGTAGACCACCAAACAGTCACCATAACCTGTTTTTAGTGCAATTTCGGCTTTGGGAAGTGTTGTGGAGCTTCTCTGGCATCCAACCACTGTGCCGAACGTCGCCGGTTGTCCTAGAGGATTCACTTCTCATCACACAGCATAATCCGCTTGAGAAAAGGGTTGTTTTTGTTGCGCAGAAGGAGCATAGAAGACACCTTAAAACAACGATTTTTTTTTATTATCGTTCAATTCATGCGGCACCCATTTATTCAACTTTTTTGACTTCCCTATTTGCTTTGAATGGCAAAAAACTGTTGAGTGGTCGACCTCGAGTTCAACAGCAACTTCTCATGTGATTTTGCAAGGATCGGCTTCAATTAAGGCTTTCAAATATCAACTGCAATCTTCATCTTCGAGGCTCTCATCACCATTGCGAAATTTCTTGAACCACCATTGTGCCAAACATTCGTTAGTAGTTCCTAGGCTAAATGCATCATTGATATCATGAGCTGTTTCGGCAGCTTTTCGGCCTAGTTTGAACTGAAACAAGAAAATAGTGTGGATTTGCATTGTGTCCATGCCGTCGAAAAGGCCGCAAAAAAATAATTGGAGATTGAGAAATTTGATAGAGCGAAAAATGCGCTTCAAAATGATATAGAACCTGGCTATATATATATATATATAATCAATGAATGAATTCAGAAATCATGTCTACAACAGATACTATATTTTGATCTTTGTCCAAAGGCTGGTATTTACTTCATTTTTACCACAGGAGGATCTGACACAAAGACAGAAGATAGGGAGAGTCAAGTCAGCGCCCTTAAAGGAAGAGCACTCTGGCCTATTAAAAAATTATAATAAAACTTGAGAGAGTATACTAACTTCTTGTAAGTAAAAAAAAAAAAAAATACTCGAGCTGAAATCGAAACTGAAATCTAAAGACAGTACGATAACCATTAGGCCAGCTTGGCACGATTTTAAGTGTTTTCAAACCTACTTATTCTTAATATAGGAAGTTCTAACTAGGCCAAGACAGTTGTGTTTTAGTTTGAGTTTCACATTCGTCACAACAATGACATCAGATGAATTTTTTTGTCATTGCATCTCTATAAAAAAGAGGGGGGGTTGATGAATGATAATGTACGAACATGCAATTGACTTAGTTTTTATTATAATAGATATGAGACCTACACCCACATGATATTCTACTGATACCATGCAATTCAATGCTAACTGCTGCAGAGTCGAAATATCGATGACTAAAACTAGTTCTCCCCACCAAGCTTAATTTATGAGGAGGGTAGCTTGTCACCCAACAGGAGAGAAAAACAATTTTTCATCGGCCATATCCATTAAATGAAATATCAACATGCACACACATCTAAGAAATTTGCGTTAGTGCATGTTATAAAATAAAGAATGTGACATTTATATCGTGTGCTTTCGTAATGATGATGTAGGGATATATCGCGTGAGATCATTTTCGTTTTTTCTTCTGACCGACAATTTAAAATCACAAACTCGTTCTCTCTTCAATTCACATTTTCCTTATCCCAATATTATATCGTTTGTTTCTACTTTGCTCTTTCTCTCTTCTTCACTTTTCTTTTTCCTTATTTCGATCTCCCCTTTATATTTCTTTATCTCCCCCCTACTCTCTCTCTTCCTCTCTCTCTCTCTCTCTCTCTCTATATATATATATATATATATATATATATATATATATATATATATATGAAATTGATATATTTAGGCAGCATGTTTTCATTCAAGCAGACATTAAATACAACATATATATGATTCTTTTTAATAATAATAATAAAAAGAATTATAAAGCGAAGTATCTCTGTTGTATTTAATGTTTCTTGAATATTTTTCTGCCTGTCTGTGTATCTCTCTCTCTCTCTCTCTCTCTCTCTATATATATATATATATATATATATATATATATATATATATATATCTTTCTCGTTATATACTAGCAGGTCAGTCGAGCTTTGCTCGGCCCTATGTACTGTTCATAACTTTGTGCGCATATATATGTGTATATATATATATATATATATATATATATATATATATCAACAAGTTTGACTCGTACTCAGGTAACCTAAATGTAAATTTTCAAGTGTTTAGACCTAAAATTGACAAAGAAATTTGGTAGAGTCTGTAAAGGTCAACTCTTTCAACTTTGATCTCTTGGCAGCCAAATTTTCGCCCAAAAGCTGATTAAAAAGCTTGCAGCATGTCTGAATACCCTTTATGTAAAATTTACAAATGTTTAGACCCAAAATTGGTCAACTAATTTGGTAGAGACCGCAAAGATGAAATTTTTTTAAAATTTTGACCCTAATTTTCATCCATAAAATTTATTGTTTTGGACTCAAATTAAGTTTGATCCATGTCCAAATAATCTACGTCTAAAATTTCAAGTGTTTAAACCAAAATTGGCGGAGGAGTTTGGTAGAGTTTTCAAAGGTCAAATCGTTGCACTTTGAGCCTTTGAAAGCAAAATTTCTGGCCAAAAACCGATTAAAAAGATTTCCCCAAACCTCAATACCCCTTAGTTCAAATTTTTTAAAACTTTGACCCCAATTTTGACCCCCTTAACATTTATTGTTTTGGGCTCAAATCAAGTTAAAAAGTTTGATCCATGTCCAAGTAACCTACATCTAAAATTTCAAGTGTTTAGACCCAAAATTGGCGGAGGAGTTTGGTAGAGTTTTCAAAGGTCAAATCGTAAAACTTGGACCCCTCAATAGCCAAATTTCTGTCCGAAAACCTATTAAAAAGATTTTCACAAATCACAATACCCCTTATGTCAAATCTCGAGTCTGTAAACTGAAAATTGACAGAATAGTTTGGTTGGGAAATGTACACACACAGACACACAATTTCACTTTTATATATATACTAGCATTTCAGCCTGGCGTTGCCCGGGTCTTTGGATGTGTATGTTGAGCAAAAAAAAAAAAAAAAAAAAAAGTGGTGGTAGGAAGGCAGGCTCGAACCCTTACCGTGAAGGAGGAAAAGAACGTGAGGAAAAAAAACCTGACGTGGTTGCGGTTACGACCACCGCCAAACCTGAAGTGAGTTATGTTTAAATTAAGGCTAGACAATCTAAAGGAGAGGATAACTTTCAAAAATATCGGCGAAAAAAGCGACCCTTCCTGTAGAAAAGTGCCTAGTTGAAGGTGAAGATATTAATGCTTTTAGGCAATTTTTCAATATTTATCGTATGAAAGGTCGAACATTAAAACGATACTGATCTTGGTAAAATCTGTCGCCTCTGTCGAAAGTTTTAGGCAAACATACATACATACATGCATACATACTTTTATATATTGGTAACTAAAAATTTTGGATCCAAACCAACGAAAAAGCTTGTCGTATCTCTGAATACCCTTTATGTAAAATTTCAAATGTTTAGACCAGAAATTGTCTGAGTAATTTGGTAGGGACTGCAGAGGTCAATTTTTAAAAACTTTGACCCCTATTATGACCCCTAAAAATTTGTTTTGGGCTCAAATCAAGTTATTAAGTTAGATCCATGTCCAAGGAACCTATATCTAAAATTTCAAGTGTTTAGACCCAAAATTGTCGGAGGAGTTTGGTAAAGTTCTCAAAAGTCAAATTGTTGAACTTTGACCCCTTAACAGCCAAATTTCTGACCAAAAGCTGATCACATCGATTTTCCCAACTCTCAGTAGACTTTATATCAAATTTCGAGTGTAAACTTAAAATTGACAAAGTTATTGCATAGGGAGATGCACACACACATACACACACCCAGATACACAGACATGTTCACCTTTATAGATATATTTCTCTCTCTCTTTCTCTCTCTCTCTCTCTCTCTCTCTCTCTCTCTCTCTCTATCTCTCTCACTTTCTCCTCTTTTCTCTTCCTTTCGTTGGATTATACCATTAAATAATGGTATACTCCAACGAAAGGAGTGGTCAACTTTATGACTCAATAATTTTTCTCTTATTTAAGTGTTGAAATGCAATCATCTGTGATTCATTTATGTCAGCAGTTAACTTTAATTACTATGTCAAAAGCAATTTTATGAAAAATTTATATATAGTGAAATTCCCCCCCCCCCGTATTTTTTACCGAAAAAGCTTTCTAACCCAAAACTAAAAAAAAACATCTCTTTAATGGAAAATATTGGGTTTTTTGCTAAAATATCTATTTTTAATCACATACATTTCACTATTTAATCTGGATATATGTTTTTTATCATCTAAAGAGAAACGAAGTTGAGTTTTTTTTTTTTTTTAAACGTATGCCAGTTTACCAGTTGAAAACACGTTATACATTATACTAGCTGCATATATCCGGCCTTGTCTGGTCGAAACATATTGCCAGGCGGAGGGATTAGTCACATACTATTTAAGATATACTGAATACTTATTATGAAAAGTGACCACATGTTGATTTTAGCGAAGCATAAAACACATCCATCTTGGTCTATGAAAATCAAATGCGAAATAACTTTCATAGCTTAAATAGAAAATAACTTCCATAGCTTAAATAAATAAGTTTACTTCCGATGTTATGTTATGTTATGTATTAGGCGTTCTTGAGTGTTCATATTAGAGAGGTAGTGACAGGGTACATATAAAGAAGGACAGGGTACATGTAATACACATTGAGAGGGTATTAGATATATAGATAGAGAAATTGATATTTATACAGTTTGACAGTTCTGGGAGTGTTTCTATAAACATTATCTTTCTTTAACACATATATTTTTGAAATGAGGATTTTCAGTCTTTTATCATAATGAAGGACCATTCATTATTTCTTGATGCTGAGAGGGAGGCACATTCTTAAGATGATAGAGACACATTCTTAGATGAGTTTATACACAAATAATTACAGATGAGTGGAACACAAGTCTTATAATACAAATTCACAATACCTTTGTTGTTGAATGACATAGCACGAAAACGACAGTTACAAAAATATGCTGATGTTCGTTTATTCCATTTGACCGGTCAATGGCTTTGCATCAAGGAATTCAAAGTCTTTACATGATTTCCTTCTTCTAACCTTCGCTTCCAAGGCGGATGTCAGCTCTGTCTATTCGACCCTGTCCGACCTCTGACTTCTCTCTTCTCACCTGACTGATTGACTTTTCTCTCTGCCAAGTTCTAACTATACTGAGAACTCATGACGTCATTGCATTACCAACAACGTGCATATCGATCCCGTGGCCATGCCTCACGTGTCTAAACATGCACTATTCCTCACATGTTTACAAAGACCGATTTCTCTACCCTAATTTTCAACTAACCTACTGTACAAATATGTTTAATATTTTCTATTGTTCGGATCTAGATAACCTCAATTTTAATTTCATTTCATTAACAGAAACAAAATTGCATCACCACATTCCTTTTTCAATAACATTACTAACAACACATATCTGTATTACTTATTTTAACTTATGATCGGAATTCTCAATTCCAAACCTAGCTTCCCAGGTTCGAATTCTCAGCTATCCTATCTCATATTTACTCACTTACAAGAACAGGCGGCTGTTCCTTAACAGTTAAACGCAACTGTGTTCAGCTATTAATATTTAAAAATTAATAAACTTCAAATAATATTTCTAAATAGAACAATTAAAATAATTCTATTACAACAAACAATTAATAAAATCGAGCTATTTATTCAAATAGATTGTCTTTAATGTAATATGTAAATGAGGTTACTCATTGAATGTAGATTTCTTTTGATTACATAGTTTATACCTTTTATACATATTAAATTGTAAACAAACAGATAAGAACACTTTATTATAATATTATTACTTTATTATATATATATATATATATATATATATATATATATATATATATATATATATGAGAGAGATTGTATTATAATACAAGATTCAAATGAGCATGGATGCCCTGGGCAGTCCAGAGTTTCATGATTATTAAGATTATTACGTATTATTATTAGTTTGTTATAGGCTGCTGTGAAGAAGATGGACTCTCTCTACCATGCTAGAAAGCTACTTACGCCTGAAAGTATTCTGTACCTCTATAAGGCCACCATTAACCCATGTATGGAGTACTGTTGTCACATTTGGGCTGGTGCATCTGCTACTAGTCTTTCACTCCTGGACAGGATTCAAAAGAGAGTTGCCAACTTTATAGATCATGAACTGTCATCTAAGCTTCAGCCTCTGTCCCATCGACGAAATGTTGAATCTTTCTGTCTACTCTACAAATATTTTAATGGTAAATGCTCTGACGAACTACAAGCACTTGTACCCCCTCGACGTAAATACCTCCGATAAACCTGACAAGCAGCAAAATCCCACCCCTACACAGTAGAGATCCCTAGGTGTAAGAAAGCCTTCTACTCCAATAGTTTCTTCCCCAGAACTGCTAGACTTTGGAACTCCCTTTCGGGATTCTGCTTTCTCAACTGTACTGACATGCAGAAGTTCAAGTGTAATGTGAGCAGACATCTTGTTGCTCGTTTCCATTTATAATGTCCCTGCAACCTATGTCCCCGATAGTAGCTCCCTACTTCAAAGTGGCACTGTGCCTTATTTGGGGTGAAAATTGAATAAAAAAAAAAGTAATAATCTTTCATATTTTTAGCCTTAACACATGACTTACAAATGGTTTTAAAAATTTAGTTAATTTAACTTAAAACAAACACTGATTATTTATTAGTCGTAATTTGTACATTAAGTTTATAAGAAAATTATGCTAATTATTATAAATATGTGCTTCCATACATTTTCTGTCTTTGAACTTTGGGTTATGCCACGTATATCTCACTGTCTAGTTAGTTTAGTTTAAATTACTTATTCTTATGCCAGTAACATTCACTCTAGACAAGTTGAACCGACTTCCTCCAAAGGAGGAAGTGTAAAAGAAAATGGCCATTTATAATACTTAACCCTAAAATCAAAGCAAGAAGTTTATTGCAAAAGAAACACACACACACACACACACAGTAACATCTAGAGTTATGTTATCTGATTTTGGTAATCTTTAGGAAAGACAGCGGTAGGTTGAATAGCTTCTTCATTTTTCCCCTTTTTTTTTTTTTTACAAGGAAGTTACCACTTATCAAGGCCTGCAAGTTACTTGAGGATAAAGGTTAATGGGGTGGGGGTATGGTGATCATTGAGACTACAGAGTAGTGGTGGAAATTGGGTAGAATTTTATTATTTAAGGAGACATCTCAACAAGAACTTGCTTACCTTGGACTTGAAGGCGACTATATTGTAGTCAGTTAGAAAGCAGGTCAGCAGAATAGAGTTCTACAGATGGTCAGTTCTTGGAAAGAAGCTTTATTCATGGAATATGCATTTAGATTTAGGCACAGCTGGAGAGTGAGGGAAATTGATGATAGTGGTTGTAGATAGACGAGTGCTTTTTGTTAAAGTTTGATGGGAAACGGAGGAGCATAGATTGAAGCTCAACGAGCACTTGCCATGAAAATAATGACAGAGCAGAGACACTCTGGTGCAAAAGAAAACAGAATACAAGAGTAACATAGCCAATACCGTATTTTTGATCTAAATTTTTCTTGCAACTCTTGGAATATCGTCTTGCACCTCCAGAGCATGTGAACACCCCAGGTTGGAAACCTTTGTTCTAGATTGAAGCAACTTTTAGATTTGTTTGAATCCAGATTGCCCCCTTTTGGGAGTTTGAGTTAATATTCCCTATTTCAAGTTAATTACTGGAATGTGCTCTGATGAACTAGTTGCACTTGTGCTCCCTCAACGTACATATCCTCGATAAACCCACTTAGCAACAAAATCACACCCCTTCACTGTTAAGGTCCTTAAATGCCAGAAAGCGTTCTACATTAATAGTTTCTTCCCTCAAACAGTAAGACTTTGGAATTCCCTTCCTGCTACCTGCTTCCCTGACTACTGATATGCAGAAGTTTGAGTGTAACATAAACCAACAAGTGACATCGTGAGCCTGTCTCTGCTCTATCACTATTTTCATGGCAAGTGCTCATCTGAACTCCAATCTATGATCCCTCATGCCAAACTTCCACAAAAACTCGACAAGCTATAACCACTATATATGGTTTTCCCCACTCTCTATCTGTGCCTAAATATAAACGCAAATTCCATAAACAAACTTCTTTCCCAAAACTGCCCGCCTTTGGAACACTGTTCCGCTGGCATGCTTCTCAGCCAAATGCAACATGATAGCCTTCAAATCTAATGTAAATGAGTTCCCGTTTGGTTGTCCTCATAAATAATCAATTTACACCATTAACGATCACTAGACTACCACCTTACATTCATTTAGCCCTTATCCTCGAGTGGCCTTCGGGGCTTGATAAGCGGTGATCCCCAAGAAAAAAAAAATCTTGTTAATCTTGGTCCCAAATAGTAGCCTATTATGTCCAAGTGATGATATGCATTGTTGGGGGGGGGGACGAAAATAAAATTTTAAAAAAATTACATAGTTGACGTACCATACCATTTTTGGTGGGACGGAGATATATATATATATAACTACTTCATTTACTCACATAAAATTAATATATGAAAGTATAGATTTATGCGTAAACTTTAAGTATTTACTTCGAAAGTGCTCAATACGTAGGTAGAACTAGTTAGTAATTTATAAAATATATATGGCGATTAAGCTACACTGAATATTCGGCGTTTCATCCACTCTAGGATTCCTCAGGCTTATGCGCGAATTCTGTGGTTGTTTATCGTTTTTATATGGTCCTCTTCTATTGAGGATTTAGTTAGCCAATCAGCTTTCTAGTATCCACCGCGCCCCTTCCTATCAGCCAATGGGCATGCATTTTATCGGACAAAGGATCTGTTTTAAAACTAGGTTAGTGGGTTTTTTTTGTTTTTTTTTTTTGTTAGTTTATATATAAATATATACATGTGTACATACATATATGCACATATATATATATATATATATATATATATATATATATACATACATATGTGTGATCGTTTATGTATATTCATGTTTATTTAATTTATTTATTTGTTTATTTTCTATTGTTTTTGTTAGTTTTAAAACTATTTTGTATCGCTATCCTAGAGTAAATTTTATTTTGTGAACACAGTTATTTGCTATTTCTCGCCGAATATTCAGTGTAGCTTAATCGCCATATATATTTTATAAATTACTATATATATATACATCAGTCACAAGGTTAACTAATTTGCATATTTCTTTATCAAAAGGAAATTGTAACTTTGGTTTTTTAAATTTTTCCTTCAACTTAACATCATGGCAAAGAAAAAAAGATATAAAATTCTGACGAAGGAATATAACTCCAAAATATATTAATTTTAAACAAGTAAATACCTGTTTATGTTCATAATATTACATTGTAATTCGGCTTTCAAATATATTTCATACGTATTCTAATTTATTTATAAGACAATCCCAAATAGATTAAAAAAAAAGGTCAATATACGTGATAGAGAAATATTTTAAATAAAAATTTAGAGTAAAATTCGGTAAAATTAAAAATTTACGACAAATTTATTATTTGACAAGGAATTCAAAGATTAAAAGTTTTTTTTTCCCTTATTCCATGGAGTTTCAATAACTGGCTCATTAGCGTATAGATTGAAAACTGTTTGTATGAAATTTATAAAAGGTGAATATTAAAAATGAATATTCCAAAGTGAAGTAAGGCTCAACGAAGAAAAATAAAGTCAGTCGTAAAATGCAAGGCTATGAAGAATGGTATAATCCAAAGCATATCCTTTTTTAAAATATTTTTTCCTGGCTTTGATGTTAAATCTAATTTAACATCATGGCGAGGAAAAAATTAAAAAAAAAATAAAATTCTGACGGAGTATTACTCCAAAATATATTAATTTTAAACAAGTAAATATTTGTTTATTTTCATAATATTGCGTTGTGATTCAGGTTTCAAACGTATTTCATACGTGTTTCAATTTAAAATTATATCGACGCTTCTAACACGGAAAACACTACCCTGAATTTCGTTAAATACACTTAATAACAATATTTAACCCTAAAATGAAAGCAAAACATTAGTATATTGCAAAAGAAAAAAAGAAAAACACAAAAGAGTAACAGAAAATCAATATCCTATTTTTCATCTAAACTTCTCTTGCACCTCCTGGAATATCGTCTCGCAGCACAGGTTGGGAACCCCTGATATTGAACAAACACTGGCAAAACATTTTTTATGTAGGGTGTACACTTGTGTGTGTGTGTGTGTGTGTGTGTGTGTGTGTGTGTGTGTGTGTGTGTGTGTGTGTGTATGTATATATATATATATATATATATATATATTATATATATATATATATTATAAACATAAAAAAAATTTAATTAGCAATCATGTTGCTAAATTGGAGAGAAATGTCATCACAGGCTCCAGGGGAAAGAGATTATCACAATTGTTGAAATTGACTCTCTCAAAGGACATGGATATAGTTTGAACAATTTCAACTGAACCCAATTATCCAGAATTGTGTCCTATGCAAGCATTTCCAAGCCTTCATAAGCTCTTTATCTTGTTGCATGGCAACAACTTCCAGGCATTTCCACTCCTTACTATTAAGATGCTAATTTGTTTTTGCTTTGTACTAATATATATATATATATATATATATATATATATATATATATATATATATACACTAGCGGGACCTGTGGAAATTCCACAGGGGACTCATTCATATGTAATATATTGATGTTGGCATTCTGTAGATGTTCAGCGTAAATGGAGACGCTCTTATATTATTGTAGTCTTTTTGTTAAAATATGTAACAGTATTTATCTAAACTAGCAAGGACGCCCGGGATAGCCCGGTCGTAAAGTACACTTAAATATGAGATTTTAATTTTTGCAGATTTTGTATATATTATTATAGAGTTAATGTTCTATCGATTTTTATATATTATAAAGTTGCGATTTCAAAAATAAAAAACAATATATCAATATGACTTGGGTGCATCATCTTGAATCGAAACCGAAACTTATGAAAAAATATATGTATATATAACTCAAATTCCTTCAGCTCTAACCGAAACCAACACTTATGAAGAATTCTTGGTAAAATTATTTATTACAAGAAATAGAAATCCATAACAATTAAGCATCACTCGGATGTAAGCGTGACACACAAATTAACATAAATGCTATCCTATATATATAATTCTAAAACTCAAATGACCTTGTAACGAGTGATGTAACCCGCTTTCCGGTTTACGACATCCGGTTGCGCATGCGCGCATAAACATTAACCCATAACAACGTAAACAAATAAACACAAATCGCTTCTTTTGCAGATTTTGACCTGCACACTGAAATATTGACGTTATTATTTCGAAATTATTATTTAACATGGGAAGAGTGGGAGTGTTTTGCAACTATTCTTTATTACAACTATACTGTCGCTATTTTCTTACAACCAAACAACTTTATTTATGTTAAGAGTGTAGATAAAAAAGGTTCTAAGTTTATCAAAAAATGGAGAAGAAAAAAAATTGCGTTAAAATAACTTAACAAAAAAAAAGCAGTCAGTATTAATAATTGTTTATTTGGATAATTTAAACGCGAAAAAAAACAAAAAAAACAAAATAACAATTGGGATGCTGAAAACGTATAAGTATGGCTAACCACTTATAATTTAGTAACTGTAAAAAAATTTTTTCAAAAATAATCAATTATAATAAACAGAACGACTCATAGAAATCTATCTATATTCTTTTTTCATTGTAATATACTTTCATAGAAATGCTTCTGTTATGTCAAAAAAAAAAAAAAAACTATTTTCTTTATGTCACAAGTGTCACGCTCATACATGAATTCCATAGCTAATATAACATACTGATCCAACGGGTCACGGGTAGTCTAGAGAGAGAGAGAGAGATAAACATAGTTATGTGTTCATCAACGTTTTGTCTTTCAGAGGAAGTCTAGAAATAAAGACGAAACGTTGATGAACACATAACTCGGTTTGTTCCTTTTTATTTTTCTATTTTGTCTGAATACTATTTCCATTATTCTCATCATATATATATATATATATATATATATATATATATATATATATATATATATATATATACACACACACACAAATCAAGTAATAGATAAGAAAGTTTACTAAGCAAAAACAAATGTAAACTTCAATCTAATATAAATATTAAAATTTATATTAATCCCAACTAAATAAAAAAGGCTCAACACGACAATATGAAATAGAGCTTGACACAAGAAGCCTAAATGAAGACCATAAATTAAAATTTACATTTAAAATTTGTTTTTCAACAGAATACCTCAAAGATAATTAATCCTTATTCCGGAGAGTTTCAAAGAATGCAAAATTCTTCTTTTCAGAGAAAAGAAATACGTTAGCAAATTTATACGTTAAGAACGAAAGAAATACATTAACAAAGCTTTGCTATATGTATAGATTTGCTAACGTATTTCTTTCCTCTGAAAATAAGAATTTTGCATTCTTTGAAACTCTCCGGAATAAGGATTAATTATCTTGGAGATATTATGTAAATTTTAATTTATGGTTTTCATTTAGGCTTCTTAACTAGCAAGATCAACCAGCATTGCCCTCAATTTCATATTACTATGTTTTTTGTGTGTAACATATTTTACTTGAGTTACAAAATTATTATACTTATAAAATAGTTATCCACGGACACGTTTCACCATATCTACGACTCATCAACACGGTTGACTATACCAAAGTTAAAACCCGTAACCATCCAATCTGTAATTGGATAAGCATATTACTATGCTATGGAGGTCCAATTGAAATTTCGTGCTATTTTTATCACTTTAAGGTTATGTCGATTTGTTTTGTTTTTTCTTTTTCTTTTTTTTTTTTTTTTTTGTCGTTAATTATTGTTAAAATCGATTTTTGTCGTTAAAATCGATGCACGTGCACACACACACACCTGCATAAAAGTCAAATACGTCCTAAGATTTACCACATTTGGGGAAGAGCTCCTCAGAGCACCTTTTTTTTTGCCTTGACAGGGTACAAAACCATCTTCAAAATTTAGTGGGTGAGTACCATTTATGTTCTAACATCTTTTCTGTGAGTCCCAAAAAAAAAAGATAGTAGATATTTTTGAACTGGCCAGATGAAAGAGATCTTTTGAATTTTGAAGGCCAAGATATTTATTTATTTACAAACTGTTAGCCTCATCTTCATAGTTGTTGTTTTCACAATTATTATTTGCAATTACAAGTAATTACTGCCTTCCATAGTTGCTGTTATTGTCTCACCACGTTTTGGCCAACTAATCCTCTGGCTTTAGATTGGATTGAAACCACTATCGTCACACAATGCTCACCTGGAACCATAGAGATTCAATGCGCTACAAGCCCCGAACGGCAATCAAGGTTGGATTTTTGGTCTTAAAAATCCAAGTTTTTTGTTCTCATTTGGTCTTCTATCATCGGGTCCATACTGAATGGTATATTATTTTTATTATTAGAATCCTTTTGAGATGTGTAATTTATTTATTTACTTATTTGCGGACTATTATCTGCATCTTTATATTTGTTTTTATGGTGTTTTGGCGAGAGGATTAGTTGGCCGAAACGTGTTGAGATGACAACAACTATGGAAGGCAGTAGTTACTGAAGATACAGTTAAGAGACTCGGCATTCTTATTTCGTCGTAATTAACCACTTGACGAAAGCCAGAGTTGGCCGAAACGTTGTGAAAGCACTATGAAGATGAAGATAACAGTTTACAAATAAATAAATAAATAAATAAACAAATAAATAAATAAACAAATTACGCATTGGTTCCCCAACAAAAGGAGGGTGGACCTGTAATTTCACCCTTGTCCGTTCGTCCATTCACACTTTTCTCAATAACTACACCTTGGAATTTTTTTGAAATTTTGCGCAAACATTAAACATGATATGAGTAAAAAAAGTAACAGGATGGATTTTCCAGGAAAACTCCGGTTGCCCCCTTAGAAGTGCCTTTCGGATAAAAATGGCTAAAATTGACACTTTTGTGCTTATTAAAAAATAATTGATGCTTTGGATTTTTATAAAATTTTCTGAAAAGTTGTAATTAACTGATTTTCTATATAATTTTGTTTGTTTATACTTCGCAATAACTCTTGAGTGTGCCCCAGGGGCTCTTTTAGGGCTAATAAAAACACTTCATTTTGGGACTATTTTACCATATTTGTCCCAAATTTTCTGTGTATGTCTATTTAGCAGTTTTGCATGGCGCTGAACTCAAATTTAAATATGTTAAGGCCTTGGGGACTATTGGGGCTAAATGGGCGGGGGGGGGAGTCAAATGATGGACTTCGTCATTTCTTTTTTTTGCATGGTGCAGAACTCAAATTTACATATGTTAAGGCCTAACTAAAACTGCACTGTTTATTCAATTTCACCAGGATTTGACGTCACCTATGGACTTTGGTGGTTAAGGGAGGGGGGATGCAAATGCTGAACTTAGTCATTTTTTTTATGCCTCGTTCACTGTGTACTCAGGGGGATCCTGCATGCGTCACTTGTTTCAAAGGATTCCAATGATAAAATAATAAGCCCAAGATGTTAACTCGAAAGTATCGTGCAGTTATTATCTAATAAAAACCCCACAAATGCTTTTATTGAAAAAGTTTAAAGTATAATGACTACAGTTTTCGTCATATTGGCCTCTTAATAAAGTTTTATTTTCTTAAATCTAGTTAGAAAAATCAATAAAAATTTTAAAAATCAATTAAAATTTTAATTAAATTCCTCTATTAAAAAGACAATGAAAATTTTAATTGAATTTCCAACATATTTGTTCGAAAATAAATTCTCATGTGTTACAGCTATTAAAACTCAGTATCAGTCGCTTCATCTTCCTTAAATCCAGACAGGAAGATTATCTCTATATATACCCATAAAATTGTGTTTATTTCTCGCCCTGACATTAATATTAAAAGCCTATTTTTTTTTCTATTAAAAATTATTCAAACAAACTTTCTTAATATACTCACTCCTGGATATGCAAGAATCTTCATGAAGATTAACTAATTTGCATATTCCTTTGAAAAACCAATGTTAATTATTTTTATAACTTATTAGATAGTTGGTTTTATTTAACTATTATGCTTAATTCTATCTATGCATAGTTTCTACATAGTGCATAATTGCGTAGAGTTTAGGATGAAAACATTCTTGAACACATATATTTTTATTATTAAATATTATTTTACATGCATAAAAGTATACCTGTAGACATGCATGTTTCTGGCTCTTAGCCATCGCCAGCAGAGGTTAGGATCGAACTCATGACACTAGGATACTTTTATGCACGTAAAATAATATTTGATACTAAAAATAAATAAATACATTCCATAAAAAATAAGGCTGATCTATTCATATATATTTATGTATGTATCTATTTATATATATATATATATATATTGCTCAATTTGTATGTCACATCTGTTTCAAGATGTGCAAATCAGCGGCAGGACTGCAGAGTCATCTAAGATGGCATGGACGAAGAGATGGGAAGAACTCAATGTGATGGTGATCATCTGGAAAGATGCAGCAATCATGATATATATATATGTGATTTTATCGATGTGTGTATGAAAAATATCTAGAAAACTTCTCTCTAAATATTTCATCTACAGATTTTAAACTTAATATATAGGGTATTTGGACATCGAGAACATTTTCGAATTGGTTTTCAGCAGGAGTAAATCGACTATCGTCTGAGCATATATATTGTTTTTTAGTTTAAAGTCGCTTAATTTTAGCCATTTTTATCCACCTGGCCATAGCTCAAACGGTAAAGATAAAAGCTGACGCGCTAAATAACAACTATGGCTTGAGCGCTGAATGATTTGTGATTGCAGCTGATGGGACCCAAGTCATTTTTTTTAAACTTTTGAAATCATTACTATATATATATTGGGTACAATGCAATAATCAGTAGAGAATTGGCTCTATAATAATAAATACAAAACCTGCATGAATTAAAATATTTTATTTAAGCATATTTTACGACAGGGCAACACCAGGCGGCCTGCTGCAGTTATTAAAACTCGGTATTAATCTCTTCATCTTCATAGAATCCAGACAGGAAGAGATATATATATATATATATATATATATATATATATATATATATATATATGAATGAGAGAGAGAGAAATAAAAGAACAAACCAAGTTATGTGTTTCAACGTTTTGTTTTTATTGCGAGACTTCCTCTGGATGAGGCCCTGTCGGTGGGGCATTAGAATACGCCGACTGCCCTCCTGCAGAGGGTAAAAGTCCCTCAATGGGGGTCCTGGATATGACCTTAAACTATATCCGATGGTGAGGCCCCAGCTTGCGGGCTCTGGGGAGTGTGGAGCCACCCTTTAATTGCCATTGCTCCCAGGTCCACTCTGACTCAGAGTGGTAGTACCTGTTAGGGTCCCAACTATGGGTTAAATAGAAAGTGACTTGCAAAAAACAAATATATTCTATTAAAAAAATTTTCTCCAAAATCAACGGATTTGCCATTAAATAACCTGAAAAGGGTTGATATGCCGTAAAACAAAAACAAACAACCAACCAATCCTCTGGATGATATATATATATATGATCTTGTCTGCCTGAGGAACGGTTTCTACCAAACTCCTCTGTCAATTTATGATCTACAAACTTGAAACTCGATATATAGGAGATTTAGACCTGTGGAACAAATTCGATTTCCTGTCTTGTTTATTTTCTGTTCTGTACGTGTCGTCGCCTCTCACATTGGTGGCTACCGGGGTGGGGGTGCACGGGTTCACAAGTATAAAAACATAAAACTCAAAACACAAAACTGAGAGAAACAAAAGACTCCAACACAATCTATGGGTATGAGGAACAACCCTCTAAACGCTAAGGTTCATATTTACGTTTTCTATCAAGGTCATGTTGTCAGTTGATGTCAGCTCATTTTGGTTTGAAGTCACAACCTATGCTCAATTTCACAAACTGCAAACTGTCCTCACATTGGGCAGTAAATACCACCATATATAAATAGCAACGAGGGGGGGGGTGAACCTAAGAAGGCAAAAAGGAAGACCAACAACGAGATGGAGGGACTACCTGATACAATACATGGGTCCCACATGGCAGCGAATAGCTCGGGACAGAGATAGCTGGCTGAAGTCCAGAGAGGGGTTCCTCATTGGGTGATAAAACCCTTATTGATTGATTGAAGTACCTATAAATGCCAAGTTGGTGGACATAAACAGTGAGTAATCAGAAAGTATTCAACGACAGGAAGTCAGAATGTTTTTTTTTCTTTTTTCTTTGTTAGAATAATTTATGTCCTCCGTTCACTCTTGCAACTCGTTCATCCACTTAATACTTAATCGCCTTTTGGAGTCCCTTTCCCTACGATTCTGATGCATAAATAAAGCCAGGAAATCAATCGACTGTTTAATGTTCCAATTTAGACGTCAGAAAATAAACGGTACAATAAAAGACGTTATTTTTAATCCATTTCTATTCTTATGATCCGCTCTTTGAAAATCTCCGTTTCCAATCATTTCCATGCGTCTTTAGAGTTCAAATCCCAAATCTATTATTATCGACTATGCATTAAAATTTCATGAAAGATATGAACATGCAAATCTACTATTTAATAATAAATTAATTTCATCGACATTTCTTGTGGTTAATGTTGGCCGTGTGGCTTGTACCCTGTTAATAGTCAGAGATGGCTTCGTGGCCAGGTTTGAATCTCCTGACCGGCTATAATCGTAACTCCCTGCACTGATGGTTCCAGAAAGGATGAAACGCTAGTGTCTGTAGGTATTTAGAATGTGGAGAAAGAAGTGGCTTACCGTTAAAGCGGCTGCGCGTTTGTGCCTGCAGAGCACAAATTGAGAATCAAGATGGCGCCCGCAGGCTTTTATGTGGAAAAAAGTCTCGGGGAATCTCGTACCCTAGTTCCATAAATAATGAGGAAAGGAAAGCGGGAGGGCAGACGATTTTTAGTCACTAAAGTGGACGGACGTGTGTAAAAGAAGAGGTAGAAGAAAAGAGTGTGGTGAACGAAACAAACAACGACTCGGTTGAAAGTAGAGTTGTAACGAACACATAGAAATTATTATAGTAATAATTATATACACACACACACACATATATATATATATATATATATATATATATTTTATTACCGTGTTATCTTTTTAGTTACACATGTTTCCGTTACTGAATCATATTAGCAATAGTACTAAGCACCTTCTTCAAGTCTTCATTATTTACCAGTTCTGCTATATATATATATATATATATATATATATATATATATATATATATTCAATTATATTTCATCTTTTATTTATACTAATCCTTTAATGTATGAAGTTCAGTGTAACTACAGAGCATGTACAAATAAATGAAAAAAAAGTCTATATTCCAAATTTTTGGAATATATTTGCGTTTCGTCATAAGTTAGTATATTTTTCTTTCCTTTTTTTCATTTATTTATTTATTTATTTTAATATAGAACAGATTCTGGGCAAAAATCCACACTTCTTCCATCTGTGCCAAAGGTCTTTTCTGCTTTAGTGTAAACAGAAAAATCACCATATTTGCAAACGTTTGTGAGTCCAGTGAATCTTTGTTACACGCGTGATGTGTTACGAAATTAAAATTGATAAATTTATTGAGAAAGTCTATTAAAACCGTATTATTTGGATCCTTCGAATTACTGTTCTCATCTTGGGTTTTATTTTCACAACGTTTCGGTCAATGTAATCTACAACCTTCTTCAGGTGTAGCTTGTTGAACTCGGCAATCTTTGTCAAACTTGAGATTCTGCATGGAATTTCAAACAAAACCCATTATTCCAGAATTTTATTGCCTCCCCACGAAGGCAGTTAAATACAAGATCGGGTTTTAATGTGGGGGGGGGGGGAACCAGCTGCCCAAAAAGGGAACTCTGGTTAGTAACTAATATTTCAACTTATACGTCTGAAAATAAGCGGAACAATAAAGGACATTATTATTAATCCATTTCTATTCTTATGATCCGGTTCTTTGAAAATCTCCTTTTCCAAGCATTATCCATATCCTTGCTTCTTTACAAACCCGAATCTATTATTATCAAATATGCATTAATATTGCCAAGAAAGATATACTATGGGTAACCTTGTAACAGGAGTTCTTTGATCCTCACTGATTGGTTGGGAATTTTGTCGGCAGAAATAACTGTTCATTAACCGATATTCACATTATAGAATGAGGTCCATGTTTGAATAAAAAAGTTTAAGTTGCACTTAAGGGTCAGAGGTGACTCCAGACAGAAGTCAAAAAAACTACATGACTTTTCTGAATTTTTGAGATGAGGATCGGTTTTTCATATTATTTGGATTCTTCGGACTATTATTCTCATCTTCAGTGTCATTTTCACAACATTTTGGTCGATGTAACCTTTGACCTTCTTCAGGTGTATCTTGTCAAACTCAGAAATTTGAACAGCATTTCAAACGGAACCTTTTATTTACTTCAGCGGTAGCATGCTCTTGTTCCGTCAGCCATATCTGGATAGAGGTCCTAAGTAATTCACAATTGTATTTTTTTGTTACTCACACTGAGAATTGAACCATGAACCCTCAGGAGAATACTTTTACAATTGATTTTTGCCAAGTATTCTAACCACTGTGCCATGGGTCCTTGCAGACTTTTGTGATCCTGATAAGTTAAGAAACTAATACTATTGTACAGTTTGATGCTTTCTGGTCCTAGCTGCTGGAATTGGACGCTTTCTTGCCATGTTATCGTTGGTGTTGATGGCTACTCTCCAAGCATTACGATCATTGACTAAATGCTCTGTGATATTCAGAGTGTCGAGGTCAGGGTTGATGTCTAACCATCGCTCCTTTGCCCGGCCATGGTATTTGCCTCTGACATCAAAGGGCATCAGTCTATATCTCTTCACATGCCGAAACCATCTCAGTCTTCCATGCCTCAGAATAACTTGTAGGTAATCTATATATCTATAAAAGTGAAATTGTCTGTGTGTACATTTCCCTAGCAAACTACTCTGTCAATTTTCGGTCTACAGACTCGAGATTTGACATAAACTGAATAATTGGCAAAAATTTTTTGATTGAATAATTATTTGATCTTTGGTAGATTTTTAAAGAGAGACTCCATCAAAAAAATACTCCTTTTCGTTTTGGCCGTGCCTACTTTAATTCTCATCTTTTCTGTGGAAATATATTTTCTTATAATATATACCAATCCTTATTTAAGAAGCTCAATATCATTACAGAGCAAGATAGTGAATAAATGACAAAAGCCTATATTCCAAAGTTCATGACGTTGATCATCTTATAATTTATTCCTTTAATTCAGTTAACATTTACAATTCTTGACAGAATCTGTTTTGCCTTCAGCCCATCAGAAGAAACAGCAACAATCAATCCGTCAAAAGGAAATAAAGTGCATTTTGACATGATTACAATCCGAAAATTGGAAGAGAAGCTGTAAATACCTTATGTTTCCATTATGCCATTTTGAATGCACACACACATTGCTCTTCATTATAGGGTGGAAGATAATGTTGGGCAATCAGACTTGCTCAACAGCAACATATTACAAACATATTAAAGAACATTGTTGTTCTAGTTATACTTGCAAATTTTATAAAAAAAATAAAGACATGCAATATTTTTTTTTAATCCATTTTTAGATGCTTTCTTTTTTCTTTTTTTAATTTGATGCTTACGTTATTTCTTACAGGATTGAGCCTTTGGACTGAGACAATGTTTAACCGGATATTAAAAAGTAATGCATGACTGATATCTTGGTATGCTATCCTACTGGTTACGTTCCACATTTCAGATAAGCCTTATCAAGGATGGACAAACATTGGAATTTTGGCACGCTTCTCAACAATTTTGCAAACATTGTAGAAACGTGTCAACAATTTGCAAAGTATTTGGTCGAAATACTGTCGTCAGTTCAGAGATGATTTTTGAAATTAAAATACAAGGCAGTGTTACTCAGGTTTTCTAAAAGATTTCATTTTTATCCTCAGGGAAATAATGCTTTCAGAGGATGTAACTAACTCATGTTCAAATTGACTCGCCAACCACGTGATGCATATCAAGCTGGTTTTACTTTGATATAAACGCCAACAACATTCAAGTTTCTACTCTAGGGGCCATTACTCATGGACCTTAACATCTAATAAAATGAGAAAAAAAAAAAATTAAAAAAGTCTTCTATGATTAGTGTGGATTCAACCGAAATTCTCAGAAAAAAAAAAAAAAAATTTTTTTCATGTAATTAGAAAGGTTTTACAGAATTTCTGTAGGTTAATTATCAGTTCAAAGATAGTAATTGTCTGTATTTTTTTTGAGATTGTTGGACTGACTAAGAATTGTCCTAGTGACATATGGCCGAGTGGTCCTAGTATAAAAGTTTACAGTTACCCAAAGGTGCTGAGTTCAATCCTGAACGAAGGCAGTAAAAAGTAACATTCAAAACAGAGAATCAGCAACTATGTCCCAGAACCTAGCTGGAGTCCGAACACGGTACCCTCGTAATAATAATAAAGGGTTGGGTTCGAGACTCCTCACAAACGGTTCCCCAGTTCGATACAAAACACCTGATGAAGGCCGGAGGGCAAAACGGCCGAAACGTTGTGACGATTACAACCAAGATGAGGAAGTCAGTCCGACAATCTCAATCACAGTTCAAAGATGTTTTTGGAAATCAAAACACAAGACGCACAATTACTCGGTTTTCAATAGTTTTCATTTATTAACCTTACGAAATACTGCTTTTAGAGATGTGATAAACTCCTATACAAGAATTTCTGCCTAAATGATCTAAACCGATCTTGAAGACTTCTTCCTTTATCCATTTTTTATATTTATGGTGTCACATATTGTTGAATTCCACAGAGAGAAACACCAGGTTGCATCTTACTCCTGGTATCTATGCAATTCAGCTGCTCTCCATAGTAGCTATTTCATACCAAAATCAGACCGATAGTGTTGGGCATGTTGGTGATGACATGTTCTCTGTCAGTCTGAGGTATGATCCTGTGCAATTCTAGAAGGTTCATTCTTCCAGGCTTTGCCTTGTCACCCTTTTAGGGGTTAGTTTACTGCTGATGATTTAAGTCACCCTTACCAGGAAATGCTGACAGAGCTGCCCTGACAGTTTTTTTGGATAGTCAAAGTGCTCTCTCTAGAGGATTGACTTTTTGAATCCCACTTTATTGGCCTTGTTTCTAATCTTCCAGCCATGGGAGGCGGATAAATAGAATCCATGCAGTTCAGTTCAAAGGCTCTACATATGGTTATATAATTTCTTATGCATTTGAATATCGTCTTGCTCTGCCTACCATACTCTCTAGTGTCTGTGATCTTCAAATCTGTAATTCAAAAGGTAGTCCACTGTACATGTATGTATAATACCATGTGTTCCCCCATTTGACAACCATCGACCTCAGCATTCTTTCCGTGATCTCTTTTATCTTCTCTTCTGTGTCTCTCACATGGGCTACTGTGCAGCCGTCTTTGTCATATTGAGTATTTAAATATAAAGTGAAACTAAATACATAATTATTATATGTGGATAATACGTTGCTATTGATTATTGATGAAAATTGGCAGATGAAATATTGCTTCGGTCTGACTTCAAAAATCCAATATAATAACATTATATATTAAATAATTATTACGTCAAATATTTAAAATAGGTTTTGTTTTCTAGACATGAATAAAACAAAACATACACTATGGTTTGGATTCGTATTCTGCCTGACAATTGCCTTACGTAAACTCAATTAGTTACTCTAGACCAGTGGTTCTCAACCTTTTTTTACTCAGGGACCCCTTTTCCCTTTTTATCATGTTGGGACCCCTTCAGAACTATTGGTCATAAGATAATCTTCTATTTTTCACTAATATAAATTTTGAGGTTTTGATAATCAAAGAAATATTATATAATTAAGCTTTATTTTTAAATGAAAACTAACTTAATGCAAATAAAGTATTCTACAACAACTATAATAATTATGATAATAATGATAATAAGTAATAATAATAACAATCTAAATTAGAGTGATAATAATTCTTTACCAATACATGTATATATTATATATATATATATATATATATATATATATATACACAGCTGGTAATACAATTACTGCAGTTCATAATATCTAACTATATATATTGCTATTCATTTTTATAAAATTTTCGACAAATAAAACACATGTTTAAAAACAGAGTGCAAGGTAAATGTTTGAGGTAAACCTGGTAAATAGAAATATTATAGTTAAAATAACTTGAATGATTGAAAAAAAAAAAACTATACAAAATTACAGTAGAAATTAAAGTTTTAATAATAAAAATTATTCTGAGTTGGTTTTCTTCATGGACCACCAAAATATCGTTGTGGACTCCCATTCTGTTATGTTTTGCCTGTGGACCCCCAGAAATATTCCATGGACCCCTAGGGTCCATGTGGACCCTGGTTGAGAACCCCTGCTCTAGACCATTTAGGTGCATATGGTGCATGCCATTTTATCGGATTGATTGATGGGGTGCACAGTGGCTCACAAATATAAAAAACAAAACAAAACACAAACCCTCAAAATGCTGCAAGTATAAATTGCACTTTGGGTGTGTGCGTGACACCATCGACCCATTGAAAGCTAAGGTCAGCATCTACATTTACTGTCAAGGCTGTGTTTGTCACTTAGTGGGTCAATTAATTTCCCCATTTCCTTCGAGCCACAGCCTGTTTTCAACTGAATCCAACTCACAAGTGTCCTTGGCTATAACTCTTGTCAACCATCGTAAACATAAACCTGTCCACAAACTACTCCCAACCATTGTAAAATTGTTGCAACGAGACTTTGTAGCCTCGTAGGAGATGTCCTTTTCTCTTCCTTGCAACCTCTATTTCACAGAAGAGATGTTGCGAGTTTGTCTCTGATGTATCGTTATTTTCATGGAAGGTGTTCAACTGAGCTTCAATCTATGGTCCCCTCTCGCCAAACTTTCACAAGAAACACTCGTCTAGCTGTACACACTATCAATAATTCCCCCCACTCTTTATCTGTGCCTAAACCTAAACATAGATTCCATGAATAAAGCTTCTTTCTTAGAACTGCACGCCTGTGGAATTGTCTTCCGTTTTCCTGCTTTCCGGCTGACTACAATATAACGTAAATAAGTTCTTGATGAGCCGTTCTATATAAGTTATCAAATTTACCAAATTTTCATTACTAATGATTACTATATTTTCCAATGTCTACTGTACACTCTTTAACCCTTATCCTTGAGTGGCCTCTTGGCCTTGATAAGTGGTGATGCCTATGTAAAAAAAAAAAAAATGACATTAAATTTACAAGGATTTTTCAGTTCTCATAAGGAACAGAAGACAAGTAATAAGTAGGTCTATGACAACAGCATATTCTTTTCATTGTTTTGACTCTCAAGTATATATCCGACACAGTTAGACAGTTAATCAACTGAGAACCACATCACTATATAAAAGCATATAGGATATCAACGGATACACAGTCAAGTCAAAACAATGAAAAGAATATGCTGTTGTCCTAGCCCTAGTAATAACTGACTCACTTTTCCGTCTTGTAACAGCATTTGCATACACTTCCAGAACAACAGATATTTATTTACGGGTACTTCCAGAATAACGCTTTGTTTCTTGTTCAGAAGTCTTGTCATACTCCAATGTGCTTATCAAGACTCTGGCGTGTCAAACTTTAGGACACGTCTTTTCCTTTCGCGAGCCATGTGTGTAACGTGTCTATTTCCGCTCTCTCGTGTCTCAAGCATGTCTCGAATACCTCTAGAAAACCTCTTTGCTGAACATGTCTGACCTTTTTATCTCTACTGTCACAGCGTGCAGCTGGCTTGGTCACTTGCATATGGCTGTGGCTGCTGCTGCTATGATACAAGCATCCGGGCTCTATTACATAAATGATCTATCAAAATAAATTGATACCCTTGTTTTGCAGAGCTCTATGTGTCCATATTGAAACATTTTTTTTTTATGATGAAAATAAAATGTTTGGTTTGGGATATACAGTTTAAATTTTAAAAATTGTAATTTAAAGACTTAATTGTATATTTTCATTTGTTTTCAGGTATGTTGGTTTTGTATTCTGAAGGTTTTGGTCTAATCACAGGTAAGGTTTTATATTCTTTGAGCTCTTTGGAAAACTTTATCGACAAATGGAAAATACCACATTACACTCTTTGTCTCTCTTGAATTGGAAGCCATGTTTAATTTCAGAAGAGTTTCCGATGTGTACCTATTCTATACCACTCCCGGAGATGAAGAATTTTCAGTGCAGCTGTTCTATACAAGTTCTGCACTTTATAATTCTGCAGCCAAAGAGCGAAAGATCCTTACCATGTTGATACGAAAAAATATCTCCCAATCTTTAAGAGATAATACTCCCATAATTAATTATATAAAAAAATATTCTCTCTCTCTTCCTGTTTCTCTCTTTCTTTTTCTCCCCTCTCTCTTTCTTTTTCTCCCCTCTCTTTCTTTTTCTTTCCTTTCTCTTTCTTTTTCTCTCACATTCTTTTTCTCTCTTTTTCTCTTTATTTCTTCCTTTTTCTCTTTTTCTCTCTCTTTCTTTTTCTGTTTTCTCTTTCTCTTTTATTCTCTCTTTCTCTCTTTCTCTTTCTTTCTCTCGTTCTCTTTTTTCTATCTTTTTCTTTCTTTTTCTTTGTTTAATTCTCTTCTCCTTTCTTTTTCTCTCTCTCTCTTTTTTTTCTCCCTCTTTTTCTCTTTATTTTTCTCTCTCTCGTTTTCTTTCTTTTTGTCTCTTTTACTCTATTTGATGCAACTTTTTCCTAGTCCAGGGGTTAAACGTTTTTTTTTTTTTTAATATTTTACAAGCTATATCTTCAAATTCCACTCTGTATGACTAAATTCTTCTTATAAGGTGAGGCACAAGAAGAAAATGCTTATCGAAACGTAAGAGGCAAACTTGAAAGCTGTGTAAATCAAGATGGAAAGCAGTTTGAGCGCTTGCATTGATAAATATATATATATATATTTTTTTTGCATGGAGGTCAGCACTTATCAAGGCCCGGAAGCCACTCAGGGATAAGGGTTATTGCGTGTACAGTAATCAATGGGATAGTATTGTAGTAATCGTTAGTATTGGGGATTTGATAAAGTGTCTTACTTAAGGGGGCGTTTCATCAGATATTTGTTTATGTGGAAGACATCCAAGTTGTTGTCAGGTGGGAAACAAGCAAACGGAAGAGAGTTCCACAGGCGTGCACTTCTAAGAAAGGAGCTTTGTTCATGGAATCTACGTTTTGATTTAGGCACAGATAAAGAGTGGGGAAAATTAATGAGAGTTGTTTCAGCTAGACGAGTGTTTATTGTGAAAGATTGGCGAGGGGGGGGGGCGAGAGATTGGAGCTCGGACGAGTGCTTGCCATGGAAATAACGATAAAACAAAGACAGGCTCGCAACATCTCTTCTCTGGGAGAGAGGTTGCAGGTAAGAGAAAAGGGTATCCCCGACTAAGCCACAACAAAATCTATTTTGTACTTTGTCAAGGCAGGATAGGCTGTTTTTAGCAGCTCCTGCCCAGATGTGGCAGCAGTACTTCATCCTTGGACGTACTTGGCTTTTATGTAGATAGAGAATTTCATCAGTAGTGAGATATCTTCTGGAGCGGTAGAAGGATCCCACCATTCTTCCATTTAATATTTATTAATATATTTCTCTTATTACATATAGTTGTATGTATATACGTGATCTCTAAATACATGTTTTTTTACTGTCCACCTACTTTTGACTCACCCTGCATATAAATAAAAAAACAAGAAAAATTGATAATGAAAATAGAAATTGAATAAATTACAATATCTATTAATTCATCAACAAGTCAAACAAAAAATTATAATAAAGAAAAATCCTTAACCCATGGATATTCAAAGATAGATTCTTTTCATCAAAGGATAATCATTAGTAAAAATGCAGGTTATATATATATATATATATATATATATATATTTGTGTGTGTATTACAAAAGATCAGAGAAAAGCTTCGATACTGTCGGTTACAAATCCTACACAAAGGGAACTAGTCTCTGGTCATCTATGTTGAACTCTCTTCTCCCTGTATTTATATCTACCTTCCCAAGGAGATGATACCGATTTTTTTCTGATCTTTAGCACATATATAAATAAATATTACGATGTTATATTGATTTTTCTTTATAATCACATACTTTGACGGAGTTCTCTCTCACAAGCCTTACACAGAAATGTGTGTGTGTGTGTGTATATATATATATATATATATATATATATACTAGCAAAAGTACCCGTCGTTGACTGGGTTCAAAAACAGCCTACAGAAAATGGACTCTGATTTATGAAAGTATGATAGGTTATGAAAAGGAAGGGTTGTAATGAGATAGCTTCGAATTTGGGGGTATCAAAACCAAAGCAAAATATGATGAAAGTAAAAATAAAATAGATAAACCCTATCATTTATTATACCATACCTGTTCACACCGAAACACTTATCACAATATTCTGTGGATCTATATTAAAAAACCTTGTTAAACTTTGTGACATATTTCCATTCTATGGAGGTCAGACGCGAACGAGCACCCTATAATTTTATTATACCATATTTCTTCAAACTGAAACATAATTATCAAAGTATACTTATGCAGATAGATATGAAAAGTCTTTATTAAAGTTTGTGCCTATTTCCATTCTATGGAGGCCAGGCGCGAACGCAGACCCCACAATTTTATCATACCATCCCTATTTAAGTTAAAACATACTTATCAAAGTATTATGTACATCTATATCAAAAACACATGTAAACGTTTTTTTTTTTTTTAATTTTTAAATTTTTTATTTCCATACTTTGTGGACAAGGCGCGTACGCAGACCCCACAATTTTAATGAATCATTATTATGCCAGATCAAACATACCCATTCCTGTGTCTCGATACATCTTCTATCATTATATGTGATCAGTTTTCTATAATAGTCAACCATATACGAGCCTATTTGTGACCAGACAGACACACAGACGTTCAGCTTTATATTATATATATATATATATATATATATAATACTAATGAGGTGTGGTTCTGGATATGACCTTAAACTATATTCGATGATGAGGCCCCAGATTGCGGGCTTTCGGGAGTGTGGAGCCATTGTTTAATTACCATTGTTCCCAGGTCCACTCTGACCCTGAGTGGTAGTACCTGTTAGGGTCCCAACTTTGAGTTAAATAGAAACCGACTCGAAAAAAAATATATATCTTGTATCAAAAAATTTTTCTTCAAAATCATTGGATTCGGCACAAAATAAATTAAAAAGGGTTGATATACTGTAAAACGAAAACAACCAAACCAAACTACTGAGGTGTAAAAGCCAGTCAAGAACAAAGGTTAATTTTTTCAGGCCAACAGTGAGACAACACCTTGAGAATGGGAGATGATGATTAAAATATGGTATGATTTGATTATTTCAGAGAACATTGAATGTGAAAACTGCCATGTTGTAGTCAGCTGAGAAGCAGGCCTATTGTATTATGTTCCACAAACAGATAGCTTTTGGAAAGCAACCTTGTTCATGGAATATAGCCAGCTTGGCAGTAGCTCTGCAGTATTATATTCCACAAATTAATAGTTCTTGGAAAGAAACTTTGAAATTCCGTGTAGTTTTAGGTACACCCCACAGGCGGACAGCTTAAGGAAAGAAACTCTGCTCATGGAAGTTTCGTTTAGTTTTAAATACACAGAAAGAAAGGGAAATTATTTACAATGGTTGTAAGTAAACGAGTTTTTGGCATGAATGATTTACAGGGGAAACCATAGATTGGAGCTCAGCCGAGCATTTACCGTGAAAACAATGATAAAGTAGAGAAAATGACTGTAGGGACTACATTTTGAAGTCGAGTTTTGTACTCTGTTAAAGAAGGAAAGGATGCGCTTCAGATGTGGCAACTCTTCTCCATCTTTCTGACTCTTGTTCATTTTCATGAAGAGTGAGATACTTTCTGGAGTGAGAGGATGAGTCAATAAGTTTCCAAGCGATCTTAATAGATTTGATGTGATGCAAGTCTTTCCATTCCACATCTGGAGATATATACCATTTTTTTTTTTTCTTTAAAATATATTTAGTTAAATATGATGGACAATTTATGTCTGCATATTTTTGTTTTTATTTTGTCTTAATTCTTTGTGTTTTTTTTATTCCAAGCAGGAACTGGCCGATGTATTTGCTCCATTCGCTTATATCCTATGTACTTTCAGATCCATCTGGATCCATCTTCAGGGATAGTTATCAAGTAAAGAACCTGACGGTTGAATATTTATAAGTAGTTTAGACAGAAATCAAGTGTTAATTACATTATTAATAAAGTGTTTGTGTTAGTATTATAAGTTAAAATATTACCGTTGAAGAAGATCGCACGGATCTTATTCTTCTTAGTGAAACCATGCCATCAAGGGAGAAAAAGAAAACATACACATCCACAAACTGTTTCTATCCTGACGAAAGCACTATAACACTGAAAAGTTTGATTTATAAACAAATAAATGTTTGTTTTGAATAAACGGATAAAACTGTTTTAAGAATACGTTAAGATGCAAAACTATAATATAAATCTCACCTGTCTGTTTAAATGTATGTATGTATCGCAAACATTTTGACAGAGGCGACGGATTTTCACAAGATTTGTATCATTTTGAAGCTCGACCCTTCGGACGGCAAATATCGAAAAATTGGCCAAAAACATTAATTCCTTCGCCCTCAACTGGGCACTTTTCTACAGAGAGAGGTCGCTTTTTCCCCCCGATAATTTCAAAAGTCATCGCCTTTTTCTGATTGTCTAGCCTTAATTTAAACCTACGTCACTTCTGGTTTGGCAATGGCCGCAACAGCTAACACGTCACATTAGTTATTATTTTTTTATTTATTTTTTTTCACTTTCTTTTTCTCCTTTGCGGTATAGGTCTGAGTCTGCCTGCATACTACCACTTCTTTTTTTTTGTTGCTCGCAATTTTCCTTTTGTTCTTTTTTTGTTCAACCAGCACCCTTACACACACCTCCACTTTCTTTTCCACCTTCGCGTCACACAGGTTCGATCTTGCCTGCCTACTTTTTTTTTTTGTTTAACACACATCAACAAACAACCAGGCAACACAGAGCACCCAGGCTAGTCCCTATATATATATATATATATATATATATATATATAAAATGAACTCATTTTTTCCCTTCTGATTTTTTACCTTAATAGAATGAGAAATCAAGACATTTCATGCAAATGTAATATGCACAAACTGCAGCACAATATCCGAGATGTGTTATAGGCTTATTACCTCTCCACTTCCTCGATAATTGTAGATTCCTATATTTTTTCTGCTGAAATCGGTTAAAATCAATGGAAGTCGTAAAATCTTTTCTCTCTAATAAATTCCTCCTTCCCCCGCCACCACTTACACCATTGCGGGAAAGTTCACAAGGGACAGTTACGAAGGAACACCGGTTTGGGTTTTCTTTACTTCGTAGTTGCTTAAAAAAACTGGAATGGAATTTTAATGTTTTAACCTTTTTGTTCTATGCTTTCTACTGGGTGAAACGCACCATGAACATGAACTTAACCAAACCGAAGGGTTATTTATGCCATTTTTTTTTTCGCTTTATCTCATTTTGTAGTTGATTAAAAAAAACTGGAATTGAATTTTAACGGTCTTTTGTTTTTCCGATTTCTTTCTTAAAGAACTTTTACGTTTGTTCGCAGTTTGTTTTTTTTTGGTTTTGCTGTTTTTTTTTCTTAAACAAGTTTAACCTGTTTTTTTTTTTAATATTTAAACAGGGTCGCTTATTCTTACTTTGCCCATCCCACCTACACATACACCTCCAAACAACCGGGCAACGCCGGGTACCCCCGCTAGTTAAAAAAGAAAAAAAAACATGATCCAATTTCTTTTTTTTTTTTCTTTTCTTTTTTTAAAAGTTGAAACATGTCTTAATCATTTCGGACCATATCGAGTCCATCTTCAGAAAGCGAAAGAGTTTTGTTGCTTTTTTTTTTTTTTTTGTCTTGCAAATAAAATTCTTGTGTTATGTCCAAAGCATGTTGTTAAAAGCACAGTGGTGATAGTTTGTTCGCTCCCAACACAAGAACTTAGACGCCAGGGCCGGAAAGTGGGATTGAGAAGTCAGTGCCCCAGAAGAGGGGTAGTCTGACCTGTAAAAAGTGCCAGCTCCGTCGGCATTCCCCGGTAAAGGCGCCTCAGGCGATCAGCAATAAACTAACCCTTCTCAAAGAGAGAAGGCAAGGCCTGGGAGGGTGGACTGCATAGAACTTTACTCCCACCACAAAATCAACAGGGACCGGATCATTACAGGAATAGTCTAATCTCTTTTGATTTGGGGGGTGGGGGCATGATAAAGACACCGAGCCGAGTTAAACGCACAATATGAAAGGGAACTCTTCTCTGTGAGCTTCGTGTCCACGTTAAAGGTATAAAAATTGGAAGCATCATTAGGAATTTAAAAACTTTGAATAAACGGATAAAGATGTTTTTAGAACACGTTAAGATGTAAAAATTTTATTGAAAGAACAAAAACACGGTCGAGTTTCTTCTTGGAAATGTTTGTTTATTTATTTTTTAAATATCTGCATGTAAATTGCTTCTTAAACTTCCATTTTCAGTTTAAATTTCAACAATGCTTTTATCACAGTAAAAAAAATCTTATTAGCTTTAGTATTTTAGGTTGTTTTTTTTTTGCTATTAAACTTTATAGTATTGATGGAGGGCATTTTTGTCTTATGCGCAGAATTTCTATTTTTTTTTTCATTTTTCTTAAACTTTTTCTTCTAGGGGATGGGACATCCAACCAGATGTCTGACATTTACCCCTATTTTAGTGAGTCCAACCAAGAGATCTTTTCAGGATTCTAGCCGTCCCTTTCAGTGCAATCGTTTGTATTTCACTTGCACTTGGTTCACCGGGTATGCTTGCTATGTACTTTTTAAAGTTCTTTTTCATAAGCCCAGTTGCTCCTATGATGACTGGTATAATTGAAACGTCTTTTAATTTCCAATTTCGTTTCATATCATACATAAGTCCTTGATACTTTGTTATCTTTTCCCTCTCAGCTCTGTTAAGCCCTGTATCATTGGGTACACTGACCTCTATTACGGTCGCTTTTTTGTTTGCTCTGTCCCAAATCACTATGTTTTTGTTTATGTGTTCTAAAATAGAAGTGCATTGTTATAAGGAATTTTCAGGATTGAATGTGCAGGGGTGGGATTGTCAAAGGTCAACTAACAAAAATTTGTTCATAGAGCTCTGCTATGTCAGTATATTTGACTAAAACCGGACTAAGTATATTGTTTTTGCTGAGGTAATCATTTAATATATCACAAACTGAAGTAACTCAGAGACTGATCAGAGTGTACCAAAACTTCATCCCTAAAACTGTGCCTTAATCCATGACCCCGACCCCGACCCCACCCTCCACTGATGAAGATGAACTTATTTGAAGCACTTTTTATCTGCTATTTCTTCTCTCACCATATTTACATAATAAATTTCTCAGTTTATTATAACCCAGACCAGCAGATATTTTGAGCATGCTAAATGCTAAATGCAGAAAGAAGTGCATTGCTTTAATAGACAAATAATTATCAGGAAGCCTTTGTGTTTGAGATGAGGAAACGGAGTTTATTTTCTTGGCAACAGATGAGTTTGACTTGGCATATTGGTGATGCCAGCTGAAGGCGATTCCGGAGCCAATCAAGCATCCAAACAATGGAAACACATTCGACGAAAATGGAAAAATCTTATATGAAAAAAAAAAAAAAAAAGACAAATTAATCGCTGTAATAAAAGATTGGTTTTAGATTGCTATATAAGCAATTCTTTTTTTATCCCAATTCCCCCTTCACTGCCACCACTTTCTATGCCTAAATCCAAACACAAAATCCATGAACAAAGCTTCTTTCCTAAAACGGCCCGTCTGTGGAACTCTGTACCACAGGCCCGCTTTCCAGCTGACTACAACATAGTTGCCTTCAAGTTTAATGCAAACAAATCCCTGCTGAACTATCCCTTTAAATAATTAAATTCCACCTACCACTATCGATCACGAGGCCGTTGTCTCACCGACTAGCTTACACTCATTAACCCTTTTCCTTGAGTACTCTTCATTGATAAGTGGTGACTCATTTGTAAAAAAATATATTAGTCATGCGACGATTTCAATATTTTTCTCCGATTCTGGTCTAAGTTACCGATTCTGATACAACTAGCCTGGGTGCCCGGCATTGCTTGGGTGTTTGGAGGTGTGTGTGGAGCAAAAAAAATGGTAGTAGGCAGCAGGCAGGCTCAAACTCATACCGCGAAGGAGGAAAAGAACGCAAAATAAAGGGACGTCTTTACTGTTGCGTCCATCACTAAACCGGAAGTGATGTAGGTTTAAATCAAGGCTAGTCAATCGAAAAGAGGGGATGACTTTAGAAAATATCATCGAAAAAAGTGCCCAGTTAAGGATGAAGGAATTAATGTTTTTAGCCAATTTTTCGATATTTGTCACCCGAAGGGTTGAGCTTCGAAACAATACCAATCTCGTGAAAATCATTCGCCTCTGTCGAAAGTTTTAGGCAGACATACAAACATGCATACATAATGCATTTAAACAGACAGATGAGATTTATATTATAGATATAGATTGCCAATTCCGATTCTTTTATAACTTATAAATATTTAGCTATAGAGTTGTTTAACGCCAATTTCTTATTATTTTAGAACCAATTCTCTATTGATTATTATCCAATATATATTAATGGTTTCAAAAGTTATAAAACAATTATGACTTGGATACCATCCGCTAGAATCAAAACCAGAACGTTTAACGCTCCAGCCTTAGTTGTTATTTATGTCTCCAGCACCATTACCGTCTGAGCTACAGACAGATGCATACATAACGTCATAGATTAAAATATTGAGCTATTAATGTTTAATTTTTAGCATGCGCATAAGAAACAGTAGGCATAATGTTTGATTCGACTTATCCTGCCATTTGACCACTTTATAACAATTTTACCGCTAAAAAATCCAATCGAAATTGTCTTACAGGTCCAAATATCCTATCTGTTAAATTTCAACTCTGTAGACCAGATATTCAGAGAGGAGTTTGGTAGAGACTTTTCACACGCTGACAAATAAATGTCTTCTTTGTTTGTTTTTTTTTACAGTCCACCTACTTTTGGCTCACTTTGTATATATATGCACAAGAGGAAATATATTAATAATAGAAAAACATGTACTCATGCATATAGATGTGTGGATCAATTTGAAACAAGGGAATACAATACATTGTATAGGTGTTATGAGAGCTCTTTATGCCAGACATCTAGAAGCCTAACACTATTCGTCAACCCATTTAACTTCTTGTCTGCAATTTTTTTTTTTTTTTATTTCAGTACTGTTGCCACATCTGGGCAGGAGCTTAGGAGAACTTATCCTGCCTTGATAGAGTTCAACATTGACTTTGTAGCCTCATAGGGGATGCACTTTTCTCTTCTCTGCAACCACTTTCTCATAGAGATGTTGCGAGTTTGTCTCTGCTTTATCGTTATTTTCATGGCAAGTGCTCGACTGAGCTCCAATCTATGGTCCCTCCTTTCACAAGAAACACTTGTCTAGCAGACAGAACTATCAATAATTTCCCCCACTCTTTATCCGTGCCTAAACCTAAACGTAGATTCCATGAACACAGCTTTCTTAGAACTGCACGCCTGTGGAATTGTCTTCCGTTTTCCTGATTTCCGCCTTACTACAATATGGTCGTCTAACGTCTAACGTAAACAAGTTTTTGATGAGTCGTTCCATATAAGTTAAAAAATTTACCGAATTTCCATTACTAGCGATTACTTTATTGTCCAGTTGTCTACTGTACACTCTATAACCCTTATCCTCGAATGGCCTCTTGGCCTTGATAAGTGGTGATGCCTTTGTAAAAAAAAAACAAAAAACTTCACCTAATTTTTTTTTACTTTTCTCTTCTATTTTTTTTATTCATTTATTTTTTCTCTTTATCTTTTATTCTTTATTTTAATTATATAGCTCAACATATTTCACTTTCATTGGACGCTAATTAATCAATCAATTAATTAATTAATGAACTCCCATAACATACCTACTCCCAAAAGCATAATCCATGCCTCTACCGCCTAATCCTGTTAAAGTCCCACTTAAAGTGCCATAGTTATCTAATGCTCCCCTGGACAACCCTCACTCTCCCCCTATACAAGATATGCCTATCGCATCCATATCTTGTTACTTAACACCTCTCCTCCTCTTCTGATGAAAAGCATTAGGCTTTGAGATGTCTGGCATAAAGAGCACTCATAATCCTACACACTGTATTGTATTCGTTTGTTTCAAATTGATCAATAAATCTATATGCATCAGTGTATATTTTTCTATTATCGATATATTTTCCTCTTGTATCTAAGCTCACTTGCAAGTCGAGCTTTTTATCATATTGATATTGCATATATCCTATTGAAAAGTCTTCATTTAAATAATTCTTATATACTTCTTCGATCCCCTTACATATATATATATATATATATATATATATATATATGAGAGAGAGAGAACGAAAACATAAATTTGTTTGGTCGGTGATGCTTAAGTTTAAAATAGCGTTTTAAACACACATTGAGATAGACAAATGAATCCATACTTGCAATTCTGAATTTTTGAGAGGCGATGGTCTGCAAGAATTTGGACCTGAAGATTGAACTCTCTTTATGATTTACAGACACACCCGTAAACCCACGGTCTGAATTCTTGCAATGCAGAGCTAACCCCTCTTTTCCTAAGTAGAGAAAAAGGAAACATGGATTTAACACCCGAGGAAGGTTGTAGGTTACAATGACCGAAACGTTGTGTCAAGATGAGAATAATAAGGTTTGATAATCTGCATTATTTGGATTATTCTCATCTTGAGTGTTATTTTTCCCAACACTTTTGTGTATAGCATGCTCTTGTTCCATGAGCCATGATTGGGTAAAACTTCAAAGTAATTTGCAGTTGTATTTTGAGTGTCACCTGCAATGAGGATTGAACCTTCAACCTCCAGAAGAGGGTAATATGCACCTGATTTTACCAAGTAATTTATCCACTATGCCATGGGTTCTTGGATAGATTTCAGAGTTCAACAAGATGCACCTGAAGAAGATTACATCGACTGAAACGTTGTGAAAATATTATTCAAGATGAGATAAAAAAGTAAAGGCTCCTTCAGTCTTTACAGACTATGGATACTCACCGTAAGGGTACCTGCGCATGAAATTTTTGTGGCAAGAGGTTCGCAATCTCTTGAGTCGACATTGCTGACTACCACTGGCAAGTGAAGTGTGTATATATATATATATATATATATATATATATATATATATATATATATATATATGTATGTATGTTCAGGATGATTAGAAACAATGCCGGGATAAGAGGAGAGCACATACAGTACATACAATTCCCAAAGGGTCACCCATCTGCCACTAACCAGGCTCAACGATGCTTAACTTCAGTGATCTGACGAGAACTAGTGTGTCAACGTGATTATACTGTATAATGATGAGATGAGGACAGTCATTCGAAAATTCAAATAATATGAATCGATTATGGTTTCTGAAATTTTGAAATCAACATTGATAATTATTAAATTTTTTATAAAGACCCGTGGTGTAACGGATGAAGTACCAAATAAAAATTCAGTTCTATGTGACACTCTTCTGGAGGTTGAAGGTTCAATCCTCGGTGCAAGCGATACTAGTCATACAATTGTGAACTACTTGAGATTTCTACCAAATCATGACTAATGGAACAAGCGCATGCTATCCGACTTAATCTTCATCTAACAAATCTTGATAAACAATTATATTACAATCTAAAAGTTACAATTGAACATATAAGAGTACTTTTCCATTTGCTTTTTTTTTAAAATTCTTAAACAAAAGTTAAAATGACACCAAAGATGAAAACAGTAGTCCGAATAATCCCAGTAATCAATCCTTATCTAAAAAATTTGGGAACATAAACGTTTTTTTTTGTTTTTTGTTTTTTTAATTAAATTTTCATCCCAAACATGGCACAGTGCCACTTTGAAGTAGAGGGCTAATATCGAGGGACATAAGTTGCAGGGATATTATGAAGGGAGATGAGCAGCAAGATGTCTGTTCACATTACACTTGAACTTCTGCATGTCAGTACAGTTGGGAAAGCAGAATCCCGCAAGAGAGTTCCAAAGTCTAGCAATTCTGGGGAAGAAACTATTGGAGTAGAAGGCTTTCTTACATCTAGGGATCTCTACTGTGTAGGGATGGGATTTAGCTGTTTGTTGAGGGTATTTACGTTGAGGGATACAAGTGCTTGTAGTTCGTCAGAGCATACTAAAATACTTGTAGAACAGGCAGAGGGATGCAACATTTCTTTGATGGAACAGAGGTTGAAGCTTAGATGACAGTCCTGTCAGGTTGGCGACTCTCTTTTGAACCCTGTCCAGGAAGGTGATTTTATTGCAATTCAGAATTGAACATATAAAGAGCCTTTTTTTTAACAAAAAATAATTCCTATCCTGTCAGGGCTGATAGGACGAGAAAATGAGTGGAATAAATGATTCCATTCGAAATTCGGTATAAATTTCCGAGTTTAAAAAAGCATCGCCTGAAGAATTTTGGCAGTAACATTCTGTAATAGCCCTGTTAACGATTATAAGGAAAACAGAACGCCGGAATAAGGTAACATGTATTACAAAAACAAACAAAAAGGTGGATAGTCAGTCTTCCGAAATTTATTGACTGTGGAATAGTCTATGAGTAGGTAACACAGGTTAGTTCCGCCACATCGTATTGATCGAAATGTTGTGATGAGAATAGTAGTCTGAATAATACAAATAATCAATCCTCATCTCAGAAATCAATTAGACTTGAAAACTGAACATATAAGCAGTACGTTATTCATTCACTTATTTATGAGGAGTACGTTATTCGTTTACTTATTTATGAGGAGTACGTTATTCGTTTACTTATTTATGAGGAGTACGTTATTCGTTTACTTATTTATGAGGAGTACGTTATTCGTTCACTTATCTATAAGAAGTACGTTATTCGTTCACTTATCTATAAGGAGTACGTTATTCGTTCACTTATCTATAAGGAGTACGTTATTCGTTCACTTATCTATAAGGAGTACGTTATTCGTTCACTTATCTATAAGGAGTACGTTATTCGTTCACTTATCTATAAGGAGTACGTTATTCGTTCACTTATCTATAAGGAGTACGTTATTCGTTCACTTATCTATAAGGAGTACGTTATTCGTTCACTTATCTATAAGGAGTACGTTATTCGTTCACTTATCTATAAGGAGTACGTTATTCGTTCACTTATCTATAAGGAGTACGTTATTCGTTCACTTATCTATAAGGAGTACGTTATTCGTTCACTTATCTATAAGGAGTACGTTATTCGTTCACTTATCTATAAGGAGTACGTTATTCGTTCACTTATCTATAAGGAGTACGTTATTCGTTCACTTATCTATAAGGAGTACGTTATTCGTTCACTTATCTATAAGGAGTACGTTATTCGTTCACTTATCTATAAGGAGTACGTTATTCGTTCACTTATCTATAAGGAGTACGTTATTCGTTCACTTATCTATAAGGAGTACGTTATTCGTTCACTTATCTATAAGGAGTACGTTATTCGTTCACTTATCTATAAGGAGTACGTTATTCGTTCACTTATCTATAAGGAGTACGTTATTCGTTCACTTATCTATAAGGAGTACGTTATTCGTTCACTTATCTATAAGGAGTACGTTATTCGTTCACTTATCTATAAGGAGTACGTTATTCGTTCACTTATCTATAAGGAGTACGTTATTCGTTCACTTATCTATAAGGAGTACGTTATTCGTTCACTTATCTATAAGGAGTACGTTATTCGTTCACTTATCTATAAGGAGTACGTTATTCGTTCACTTATCTATAAGGAGTACGTTATTCGTTCACTTATCTATAAGGAGTACGTTATTCGTTCACTTATCTATAAGGAGTACGTTATTCGTTCACTTATCTATAAGGAGTACGTTATTCGTTCACTTATCTATAAGGAGTACGTTATTCGTTCACTTATCTATAAGGAGTACGTTATTCGTTCACTTATCTATAAGGAGTACGTTATTCGTTCACTTTTTTATAAGGAGTACGTTATTCGTTCACTTTTTTATAAGGAGTACGTTATTCGTTCACTTTTTTATAAGGAGTACGTTATTCGTTCACTTTTTTATAAGGAGTACGTTATTCGTTCACTTTTTTATAAGGAGTACGTTATTCGTTCACTTTTTTATAAGGAGTACGTTATTCGTTCACTTTTTTATAAGGAGTACGTTATTCGTTCACTTTTTTATAAGGAGTACGTTATTCGTTCACTTTTTTATAAGGAGTACGTTATTCGTTCACTTGTTTATAAGGAGTATTTTATTTATTCATTCATATATTTAAAACAAAATTAAAACATCAGATCACTTCATTTGAAACTAAAGTTCAAGAAGTTTTAGCTTGTTAGTGCGCTATGAGAAGAAACCATTGCGTTTTATATATATCACAGCTTGAGGAGGTTGAAGAAGTTGGCTGTATTACTTCAAGTGGATACTTACTGTAAAATGCAAGTTTGATCTTTCATTTCAAGTAGTTTCTCCTGATTAAAAAGGTCTTCTAAAGGAAGTTACGCGCATATTCAAGCAAGAATGTTTTTAGAAATCTATTTTCTTTTTCACTTATTTTTAATTTAAAAAAAAAAAAATTCAGCTGAAGTAGATTTACATAAACGAACATCACTGTTGAACACGGGGATCAAAAATTGTATAAAAAATAGATCTTGTTAACACTGATCTCTGCTCACTTTCTAAGGTCAAGCATAATACAGAATGTTGTTGTTGTTTTTTTTAGAGGCGGCGAACTTTAAATTAACAACTCTATTTTCTTTAATTGTAGATTTGGCAACTATCGGTTATTTGGAGTTCAGTTTGGTTTGGCAATTCATATGGCTTCAGCAGAATGTAGTTGTATGCGACACAATGCACAATACGATCAATTTACTGAGAAACATTTGATGAACGAATAATTCTATGAAATGAACCTTTCAATTGGCCACCTTGTTCTTGCAATTTAACCCCATTAGATTATTTTCTTTGGGGACATGTCTATGCTAGTAAATCAGACTCAATAGACCATTTTGAAGACAGCATTTGATGCATTATTGCCGAAATACAACCTGATTTAATGCTTAGAGTTCTAAAGATTGTAACTCTAGATTACAATAAGCTATGCCCCAAATTGTGTCTTGAATTATAAATGCCAAAAATTAATCTTTGTGATAAACCACAGATTTGTAGAATAAAAATATTTTTATGCTCCTGAATTTTTGAGATGAGGACTGGTTTTTCATATTACTTGGGTTCATTGGACTACTGTTCTCATCTTGAGTGCCATTTTCACAACGTTTCAGTCGATGTAACCTCAGACCTTCTCCAGGTGAATCTGGTCAAACTTGGGAATGTTTCTGCCTGAACTCGGGAATTTGAACGGAATTTTGAACGGAACCCTTTATTTACTTCACAAGAGTAGCATACTGTTATTCCATCAGCTATGACTGGATGGAGGTCCTAAGTAATTTTCAATTATATTTTTCACTCACCCACTCTGAGAATTGAATCTTCAACCTTGAGGAGAATATCACTTTTACAAATGATTATTCCAAGTGCTCTAACCACTGTTGTTGAAGTGATATTCTACTGAAGGTTGAAGGTTCAATTCTCAGTGTGGGTGACAAAAATACATTTGCAAATTACTGACTGAACAAGAGCATGGTAGCCCCGTGAAGTAAATAAAGGGTTTCGTTCGAAATTCCGTCCAAATTCTCGAGTTCTACAAGATACACCTGAAGAAAGTCAGAGGTTACATCGACCGAAAAGTTGTGGAAATGACGCGCAAGATGAGAACAGTAATCCGATGAATCCAAATAAAACAAAAAATAATTTAAAGGTGAATTAGAAAACTTTAAATGTCATGAAATGACAAAATCATTTTTTTTTTTTATATTTACTTTGTTGGTCTTGTATTCCAATATTTCGCTAATAAAATTAGCCTCATCAGGATTTTATTTCCAGTCCATATTTTTTTTTTTTTTTTTTTTTCATTTTGTTGTTATAATGGAGGAGGTAATTCCTGGAAAAGAAAAATTCAGATGTATGTGTTGTCCATTTATTTAACGTGTGCGTTGCCCCAGTTCCGGGCATGGATATGAATTGAAAAGTAATTACACACTTTAGAACACATTTATTTTGAAAAGAATTTAAAGGTGAATTAGAAAACTTTAAATGTGATGAAATGATAAAATCATTTTTTTTTTTTATTTACTTTTTTGGTCTTGTATTCCAATGTTTCGCTAATTAGATAAATGTCTTCTTCTCAGGCTCTTAATTGATCATTGTCGATGGCCGACTATTACACTTATTATCTTCAAGCCTCTCATCACCACAAAATTTCTGAAACCACCATTGTGCTGTGTATTCAGTAGTAGTTTCTGGCCCAAACACTGTTGATATCGCAAGCTGTTTTAGCAGTATTTCGGCCTAACTTGAATTGAAATAAAAAATTGTGGGAATTTGCTTTTATTGCATCTTATATTCAACGTTCGGAAAAGAAACATAATTTTTTTTTTTTTAAAGAGATTGTAATTTAAACGATTAGATAGAGCGGAAAACGCTCTTTAAAATGATATATAACGGAAAACCCTATTCTTCGTCTTCGTCTTGGCTTTTACAATTCAAAGCTTCTCTGATTAACAACTGCCATTTTTGTTTGGAACAAGATTTTATCTTTTCTTCTGAATTCAAAAATAATAGCTTTTTCTTTATCTTTTAAGTTCTATCTCTACTTCCTGTTTTCGCAACCATACCATACCAATACACAGAAATTTAGATTAAATGTGAAAAAAAAACAAAAACAAAAAAAAACAACAATTCCCCACTTAGATTCCCCTCTATAAATCTAACCCTATCACTGTAGTTCCTTATGCTTCAGTGGCAATATGCCTTGTTTAGGATTAACAAAAGCTAAAAAAAAAAAAAAATAAATAAATAAAATAAAGCTATGTTCCGATTTACTTGCCTCCCCGCGAGGGCAGAGTATGACACAACGTCGGTTTTTAATGTGGGGAAAATCCACCTCCCCAAAAAGAGGCACTCTGGATAGGAACAAAAATAAAAATTGTCTCAGTCATGAAGGATGCTCCAGCACTAACTAAGGGCAGAAAAACGTGAAGTGTAGTATCAGAACAGATATTACACTTTGTTCTTAGCCAAAACTTATGTTTATGGCAAGGAAACAAATTAAAATGCCCATTAAAAATAAAATGGGTTAAGGACTCTTAACCTACTTTATGTCAGTGTTAATTGAAAATAAACATTTTCTGTGCTTAAGTACGATTTTTTTTTTTTTTTTTTTGTTAAAAATGGAACAGATATGAAGTGGCTCTTGGCATGTGATTAAAAAAAACACTGCATATTCAGAATAAGAATGGATATTAAAATTGCAAAATTGAATTTCCATTATTTTTGGAAATGTGACTTAAACAAGGGAAGTAACTCCGTTTGGAATCTGTTTATTATTTAAGTATAAATAGCAATTAACTTCAAAAACTATTTTTGTTAAGTGTTGAGACATGTTGAATAAAGATGGCGACAGTAAATCAAATCAGCGGAGAATCAATCCAGTCACGATTTCGAGTGTTCAGCAATTCTTAGTAACAAAGATGGCGGCAAAGAATCAATGCAGGTCCGATCTTTAGTCATTGTGAGACAGAGGCCGACGGCGAACTGATTGAGTCCAAAATTTGTCATTTTTTATAATAACTTTTGAAGCTTCTGATTGGTTGATTGTTATAACTGTGGCTATAAAAACGATCGTCGAAATCGTTGGAATCGTACCCTCATTAATAGTTTCTGTAAATAAGATTTTTATCCCCAACCCCCCACATCATGTATATATATTTTAATTTTCGGGTTTTAAGTAGGATGTCCACAGAGTGATTCTGGTATTTTAGTGAAAGAGTCTAGTTAAGTTAACGTTATGTTAGTTAGGTCAACATTAACCCCCATTCCCCTTTTTCGGCCTTGTGCCACATTTTTATTTGTAAAAATTTATTTTTGTCAAATAAAATAAATATTTACCCTCATTAATAGTCAAAAACACTTTAACAATTTTCATTATAATTAATTTTTTTACTTTATTATTTCAGAACTGGATACATTGAAATAATCTTATGCATTGATCTAATTTCTTTTTTTTTTTTTTTCTTAGTTTGTTTCGTATAAAATCCCAACATAGTACAAATCAAATTTAATTCATACTTATGCTTACAGCATTGTTTTTTGTCTAACTGACATGAAAACATGTTCTTATGGGCAGAAATGATTGCTTGTAAAAACTGACTATGATATGGTCGTCTTCAAGTCCAACGTAAACAAGTTCTTGATGAGTTGTCTCCTTAAGTAATCCAATTTACATACTTTTCACTACTAACGATTACTAGTATATTGCCCCATTGACTCATCAACCCTTATCATCGAGTGGACTCCGGGCCTTGATAAGAGGTGACTCCTTTGTTAAAGAAAATAAAAACGTGTTTTTGAAGGACATATGGAGTGTGTTTTTTTTTTGTTTTGTTTTTTTTTCTCTCTCTGAGAAACTAAGGTTTACGTGATATTAAATTAAAAGTTCTAGTCATACACTGTTATTTGTTTGTCTTCCTCTGACAGCAGGAAGATGTGACACAAGGTCGGGAAAGTTCGATTTGGAAAACCAGCAGCTCTAAAAATGCCCGGGCAGCTCTTTAAGCATTCCTCAGGCGATTAGCAATAAACTAACCACTCCACTAAGGTTGAGAAGACAAGGCCTAATTGAGCTACCGTTGTATTTCTCCTGTGTTTAAAAGAATAACAACATATGAAACTATAACAATGTATTTTTAGTCTCGGTGACAGTTGTGGATGGTTGGTTGTTAGGAAGGAGATGCACGCACGTGAATTCAATGGCTTGATTCTTGCCTAAATCGTCAACCAACAAGGATATCCTTTTTGGTTATATCATTTTGTGACCATCTGGGACGCCCTTTTTGGGATGATATTGCCAGTAGAGCCTCACCCCAAGGGCGTTTTATTTGGCTATTGTCATTTTACTGGATTGACCTGACTTTGATTACACCTGTGTAACCTTTTGCCGAAAATTACCTTTAAAACATCTCACTTTTAACTTTTCTTTTTGACAATTGATGAAGTTTGTTGCTTCTTCACGTAGGGGCTTGTCAGGTTTATAATGTTTATTCAAATGACTTTTTAAACATCATACTTTAACTTATCTTTTTCTTTTTTTTTTTTTTGTAGCAATTCATCAGTGTTGTTTTCTCTTCACACAGGTGCCTGTGTCAAGTTTATGATTTTTGTCCAAATGAATTTTTTGTATCAAATCATTGATGAATAAGTGCTGGTGTATATAAACCGACATACAGGGTGTATAAAGCTTTTATGATGAACGATGTTTTGCTTGAGTTGGATTGACATGATGACATGGACATATTGACACATTATTTTGAGGAGTTAACAATTACTTGTACACTAGAGGAGGGGCTTCAAACGACGAGAGGAGACAATGTTCCATTGATGGAGCGTTAGACAAATGTTCTTTAGTGATGAAAAGAGGAGTGTACATAATAACAACAGTCTGTAAACATTTAAGGGTTCGATAAACATTTGATATGACAGTAACAGCATTTCAGAGATTACAACATTTTGACTTCGCTGGCTTCCACGGTGTCTTCTCATCTGACCTTTTTTTCTACTAATGTCCTTGTATCAATTAAACTATTTCTTTGTGATGACATCATTTGCACGTCCATTTGTTTTTATTTATCTAAAATTCCTTCTTGTTATATATATATATATATATATATATATAGGAAAGGCAAATGCAGCGCACGCATTTTAGTATGTCCAAGAAAAACTTTTTCGCTGGGCTTCTCGAGGGGGGGGGGAGTTTACATTTTTTTTTTAAATTTTTTTTATTTATTACATTTTCACCCCAAACAAGAAGGCACATTGCCACTCAGGTGTAGGGGGCTACTATCAGGGTCAGCAACTACGGGGGCACTATGTAGGGATTTGGGCAGCAAGATGTCGGTTCACGTTGCACTTGAACTTCTGCATGTCAGTACAGTTAGGGAAGCATGATCCTGGAATGGAATTCCAGAGTCTAGCGGTTCTGGGGAAGAAACTACTGGAGTAGAAGGATCTTTTGCATCTAGGGATCTCTACTGTGTGGGGGTGGGATTTAGCTGCTTGTCGGGTTTGTCGAGGGTGTCTGCGACGTGGGGCACAAGTGTCTGCAGTTCGTCAGAGCACTCACCATTAAAGCACTTGTAGAACAAGCAGAGGGATTCAACGTTTCATCGATGGGACAGAGGCTGAAGCTTAGATGCCAGTTCAGGGCCTATCAGATTAGCGACTCTTTTTTGAACCTTGTCTAGGAGCGAGAGACTAGTAGTAGACGCACCAGCCCAGATGTGACAACAATACTCCATACATGGGCGAATGGTGGCCTTATAGAGATACAGGATACTTTCAGGTGTCAGTAGTTTTCTAGCACGGTAGAGAGAGCCTACCTTTTTTGCAGCGGCCCTGGCAATGTTTTCAATATAATTGTTCCAGCTCATGTTTCCTGTGAACGTTAGGCCAAGCAGTTTGAATGATGTACTCTCAGTCAGGGAGTCACTTGCCATTGCTATTGGTGGCAGAGAAGGTTTCTATATCTTAGAACTCTTTATGGAGCATATGTACGATTTGCGAATGCGTGTCGCGTCTAGATTTATTTACCTCAACTTGTATAAAATTCTTGCTATTTTTCGCCTTTTTACGTGTTCGTTTGGCTTTTTCGTATAAAAGTGAAACTGATCTGAAGCGAAAGTGTGGTTCCCGGCACGAAGGCCAGGAACGTCCAGAAAGCAATGGGCGTTTGATCAATGTGGGGAAAACTCCTTATATCAGACAATTGCTATTCATATGGACACTCTCCTCTTTATGGGGAGCTGGTTTCCCCCCAACATTTTGGCAAAACAAAATGTTGGGAAACAAAACCAAAATAACTACCCTGCAGTAAAAGTTCATTGTGAGACTTCTATAGCGTGATCATTAAAATCGCGCACCTGTCAATTTAACTTTTTCATTGTTAAAATTGAACTCTGTTTAGTTTCTCTCCTGTCGTGGGCAAGTGGTAAATTGCCAGGTTTTTCTTCACACTTTCTTTTTTCACCTTCGCCTCAACGTTCCGGGTTCGATCCTACCTATTTCCCAAAACTTTTTTTTTTGTCTCCCCTCCCCAACACACCCACACCTACAAACACCAGAGCAACGCTAGGTACCCCCGAAGTTATCCTTTTATCTTTAAAAATTATTAAAACGAAATTTTAATATACTCAGTCATGGATATGCAAACAACTACATGAAGGTTAACTAATTTGTATATTCTTTTGCAAAACAACCATTCATTAATAACTTATTCATTTTTTTTATGGTTTCATATTAGATAATTGGTTTCATTTCACTGTTATGCTGAATTCTGTTCATGCATATTTTCTACATTCTACATAACTGTAGAATTTATAAAGAAAACGTTCTAGCCAACGAATATATATATATATATATATACATATGTATATTTTGGCAGCAAGTTATTATTCAAGCACCTGATTGAACACGACAGTTTTTTTTCTAATCTTTATGGATATCTTTTCAATTCACCGAGCAGTCTTTATTTCAGCAGGCATATTATATATTACGGCACCCAAAAGTTGTTGTTGGCCATATTTGTCTCAAGCGCTTTCTATCGGTTCAATCAATCATCAGGAGTAATTGCTGTTGTTGGCATTTTCTTTTTCTTTGAGGCATGGTGTATTTATAGTGTGTTAGTTTTTTTTTATTTCTATTATTATTTATTAGACCACTCGGCAAATTGGAAAGATATTCATAAAAATTGGAAAAAAGAATAACTCTGCCATGTTTAATTAGACGTGCTTGAATATATATATATATATGTGTGTGTGTGTGTGTGTGTGTGTGTATGTATATATATATATATATATAAAGCGACTTTGTCAGTGTGTGCGAAAAGTCTCTGCCAAACTCCTCCGAATATTAGGTTTACAGAGTTGAAATTTGAGACGTAGGGTATTTGAGCCTGTAGCCCACTTTACCAACAAAAAATGTTATTGAGGGGTCAAAATTGAAAACAAAAGACAGTTGACCATGACAGGGTAAGTTGAATAAAATATTACCTCTGCTGTTACTTTTGCGCATGCTCAAAATAAGCATTCGTAGCTCAAAATCGCTAAATTTTTAACCTTTAATATCCATCTGTTGGTAGTTCAGGCGGTAACGACACTGGAGGGATAAATAACAACGAATGTTGAAGTGCTAAATGTTCTGGTTTCGATTCTAGCGGATGGTACCCAAGTAATATTTTTTTTTTATAACTTTTAAAATCATTACTGTATGTTGGATGATAATCCATAGAGAATTGGCTTTAGTGTAATCTATATATATAAAAGGCAAAATGTGTGTGACCATTTCGTGTATGTCTTCAAAAGGCTTTTCTCGCACACGGTCCCGGGTTCGTTACTATCGCTTAAAACTGTTTATATAGGTCCTATATAATAATATCTAGGAATTAGGAAAGCGCGTAGCGTATAGATTTAGTTACGTCGATTTTTACAAAATTATTGCTATTTTGGCTTTTTGCGTGTTGATCGGGCTTTTTAGTATAAATAAAGTGAAACTAAACTCAAACGACGTATTCTCGGCATTGCGCCGGGAAAAAAGTCCAGAAGCAATCAGCTTTGATCAATCTTGTATATCAGATTCAATCTGGACAATTGGGAGCTGCTTTCCCCTCCCCAACATCTGTTGGGGGAAGAAACAGTCAAATTTGGATAAACAAACCCAAACGCTGCGTGACTTCTATTTGACCTTCTTAATTAGGTCAAATGGGAGCAGCAGAGTTAACTTTTATTGCGCACGTCTGTTTTTATAGTTAAATAAATAAATAAATTAAAACCTGCTTAACGTTGTCTGTTGCCGTGGCTCAATGGTTAATGTAGCACGGGTTTTTTTTTTCACACATTAATTTCCAACTCAAGGGTACGGGTTCGATTCTCATACTCACCTACCAAAACATTTTTTTATTATTATTTCACCCCCCCCCCCGGAGTTTTGATTTACCTCAAAACACCCGGGCATCGCCGGGTACCCCCCCCCCGCTAGTCTATATATATAAAAGCGAAAATGTATGTTCGCTATTTGTGTATTTCCAAGAAAGGCTTTTTTCAGAGAAGCGGTCGGTCGGTTCATAACTTCTTAAAACTTTTTATATCACATATAAATCGTAATATCTCAGAGTTAACAACGGAGCTCGCCTGTCTATTTAATTTGCTCAACTTCGGGAAGATAAATATTCAACATTTGTCGCTCGCAGCATGTGGGTTAGTCTTTTTCCTATAACATCTTGGGAAAATAAAAATTAAAAAAAGCGTTCCCACAGTAAATGAAATACTATCCCGCAGTCAAAGTTGACCTCATTAAGTCATTAAAACATGCACCTGCCAAATCCAAGTAATTAAATAAATTCAACCGTGTTTCCGTCAGCATCTTGCGGTGGCCCAATGGTTAAAACCGTCGCACTCTTTATTTTTCACACTTTAATTTACAACTTTGCCTCAATGGTTCGGGTTTGATCTTTATACTTACCTACCAAAACATTTTTATTTATTTTAAACTCCCCCCCCTCCGGAGTTTTCATTTACCCAAAACCACACACACCTCCAAACATCCGGGCAACGCCAGGTACCCCTCGCTAGTCTATATATATAAAAGGCAAAATGTGTGTGACCATTTCATGTATGTCTTCAAAAGGCTTTTCTCGCACACGGTTCCGAGGTCGTTACGATCGCTTACAACTGTTTATATGGGTCCTAAATAATAATATGTACTATTTGGGAAAGCGCGTCGCATCTAGATTTATTTACGTCGACTTTTACAAAATTATTGCTATTTTGGCTTCTCGCGTGTTGATGAGGCTTTTTTGTATAAAAAGTGAAACTAATTCAAAGTTAACGAGTCCTCGGCATTGCGCCGGGAAATGTCCAAAAGCAATCAGCTTTGATTAATGTTGTACATCAGACAATTGCTATTCAATCTGGACAATTGGGAGCTGGTTTCCCTCTCCCCAACATCTGTTGGGGAAAAAAAAAACAGTCAAATTTGGGTAAACAACTGCGTGACTTCTATTTGACCTTCTTAATTAGGTCAAATGGAATGTTAACTTTTATTGCGCACGCCTGTTTTTATAGTTCAATAAATAAATTCAAACTTGTGTATGTTGTATGTCGCGGTGGCCTAATGGGTAACGTCGCTCGTTTTTTTTTTTTTTTTTTCACACATTAATTTCCAACTCAAAGGTACGGGTTCGATTCTCATACTTACCTACCAAAACATTTTTTTTATTATTATTTAACACCCCCCTCCACCCGGAGTTTTGATTTACCTCAAGACACCCGAGCATCGCCGGGTACCCCCCGCTAGTCTATAATATAAATCTCGCCTGTCTATTTAAATGTATGTATGTATGTCTGCCTAAAACTTTCGACCGAAGTAACGGATGTTCATGAGATCGATATCGTTTTGAAGCTCGACCCTTCGGATGACAAATATCAAAAAATTAGCTAAAATCATTTATTTCTTCACCCTCAACTGGACACTTTTCTACAGGGAGAGGTCGCTTTTTTCGCCGATATTTTCGAAATTCATCCCCTCTCTTTGATTGACTAGCCTTAATTCGCCACTTCCAGTTTGGTGATGGACGCAACGGCAAAGACGTTACGTTTTTTTTTTGGTTTTTTTTTCCTATTCTTTTCCTCCTTCACAGTACGGGTTTGAGCCTGCCTGCCTACTACTACTTTTTTATTTTATTTATTTATTTATTTATTTTTGGCTCAACACGCACCTCCAAACACCCAGGCAATGCCGGGCACTCAGGCTAGTAAATAATAAATGTGCATGAATTAAAATATAATATGTATGCATATTTTACGACCAGGCAACGCCAGGCGGCCTACTAGTACAAAAATAGAACCGAGTTAAGTCAGGTTTCCTACGCATATCAATAAACACACATAGTCTTCAGAACTTGACCAGAAACAAATCAAACGAATCTCCCTTAGGATGCTGGATGCACTTTACTGTTATTTTTCTGCATCATCACAGTTAATGAGATCAAACCTCTACGGAGACAAATCAAAATCTTGCTCGGGCATGACGTTTGTGTTTCGTATTCATTTTCACATTGGACATCACTCGTCACAGTTCGTTGATCTGACTACTTTGAAGGTGTAGTTCAAAATTTCGCATCTCGACTGAATTTCGCAATAAAATCTGGCTTTCATTGATTACTAGCAGAGTTGCCTGCCGTTACCCGGTCGTAAAATACACTTAAGTATAATATTTTAATTTATGCAAATTTCATAGGTATATTATTATAGTGTCAATTCTTTATCGATTATTATATATTGTATTGTATCCAATATTTAGTAGTGATTTCAAAAGTTTAAAAAAAAAAAATGATTTAAGCCAGAATCGAAACCGAAATCAAAACTTATGAAGAAGTCTTGATATGATTATTTATTACAAGATTTAAGCAAATAAGCCAGCCCAGATGGTCCACAGAGTTTTATAATTATTGATATATATATATATATATATATATATATATATATATATATATATATATATATATATATATAATCGTATGAGGTTCCACTACAACTAAGTTGCTCTCAGAAATCCAAAAGATGATTTGTTTATAGTGGTGAAGGCTTTGTTTAGAACCAACCACATTTCTTGCTATTACTGCTAACTTTTGTCTGTGCAGATGACTGTCACAGGACAGAGTATGCAGTAGACCGCAGGTTTTTACATCAGAGTTTCCTTCTAGGCGCAACCTGGAAATTTTGACGACTTGGTGTGGTACATACAGCACCTAACCTTCCCAAATGGTCACCCATTTAGTACTAGCCAGGCTCAACATTGCTTAACTTCGGTGATCTGGCAAGAACCAGTGTGTCAATACGATTGTGTCATATATATATATATATATATATATATATATATATATATATATATATATATATACGAGCAAACAGTTAATAAAACATGTTAAAAAACACTTTGAAATGAGTTAAAAACATATTTAATCTGAAAAGGAAACACTAGATAAGTGGATAGTCCTTAATCCGCGGAGTTTCGAAGAAATACTTTCTTTCTCATCAGAGGGTAGGAATTAGCAAAATGCGGGATCGGATTTTGCATGCAAAAGTATTTGATGAAACAACAAGTAAATCAAAGATCTTACTTGATAACATATATATATATATATATATATATATATATATATATATATATATATGACTACTTAATTTTATCACATAAATTAAGATATGAAAATATAATTTTATGCATAAATTTTCAGTAGTTGCTTCAACAGTGCTCAATACATAGGTAGAGCTAGGCAGTAAGTTATAAAAATATATGGCAATTAAGCTACACAGAATATTCCGCGTTTCATTCTTGTGAGAATTCGTCGGGCTTATGCAAAGAGTTGTGGTTACCTCGTGTTTTTATATACGGACATGCTATTGAATTTTTAGTTAGCCAATCAGCTTCCTAGTTTTCACTATATATTCATATATACACCCTGATATGCGTGTGCATACACAGAGACAAGATTGAAGCAAGCAAGCAAGGACAGTTTTATAATTATTAAGATAAATTATTAGCAGGTGTTTTCTAATTTAATACACTCTCTCTACTTTCTAATGATATTATTTGCAAAGATCAAGTCAAATTTCAGTCGTTTGCTATCCAAGGGGGTGAGGGGTACATGGTTGACTTTATTGAAAGCATTATAGCCTATAGAATCTGGTGCTGGAAGTTAAAATTGTACAAAATATTGTTTTTGTAAAGTTTGGAAGGATAGACCTCTCTGCCTAACAGCAACAAAATCACTGTCAGACTGAGTGTCGAAGACGTATCTTTGACTAGTATGAAAAACACCTACTCAAGCTGTGCCTTGTAAGTAGATAAGGTTATGCTATTAGCGGACCATTTCTCTTCAGCAATCGGTAAAATATTAACTTGTGTGCAATTAATTGTATACAAGGGGATGGAAGGATGTGCTTGGCTTCATAGAAAGCATTGTGGCCTAGATTGTGATCAAGTGATTAAAAAAGATATTTTTCATGGGTAATCTTTTAAAAAGTTAAAAGCAAAACGTTCCATGGCAGTTTAATCGTATGGAAGCAGAAGTATGTTTACTTTGTTTTTGGTGTTGCTGCAACCTGGTTGGGTAAAGCCGATTTCTTCGCCGACCTACACCACGTCCCAAACCGTGGTGGTATGTTTACTTTAGTCTTCCTACAGTTTTGCATTGTATACAGATATCAGGCTTACATCACAGAAAAAAGGAACGCAGTCAAGAAGAGGTCAGACACAAGATCAGGTGCAGTTTTGCAAAGCTAGCACATTTAGAGAGACACACTCTGGCTTGCAAAAAGTGCTTGAACAATCTGGTGTATAGAGTTAAAATTTTATATCAAATCATTAATTTTTTAACCCTTATCTTCGAGTGGCTTTTGACCTTAATAAAGGGTAACCCAATAGTTTTAAAATAAAATTATTATTTACGGTAGTATAACCGTATCTTTATTTACCGCTTTTGAGAGAGATTAGACACAAGGGTAGATAGTGTTTTTAAAAGCCAGCACACTTGGAGAAGCACAATCTGGCCTAAAAAAATGCTTGAATAACTCTGCTGGTATTCCTTAGTAAGGGTTTCTCAGGTGATTAGCAATAAACAAACTCCTTCTCAAGGAGAAGGTGCAGCCTGGGAGTGTGGATCTCTTAAGACTGAATAGAACCATAATACAGCCCGACGACAAAAAAGCCATTGGTGAAATAAATGCTAGACGTATTGTGGACAGCTTCTGACTACGGATGCAATCTTCTCTCTAAATAAGAGTCCAATACATCCTAAAATAAGGATACTGTTGTAGACAGGTGCCAAAATCAACTTTCAGATCTGTTCCCTTTCTCACAGGAGAGACATTACTAGACTCTTTATCTTTATATATACAATGAATTATTTACAATAAGTATTGTATGTTGGCATCAAATCTATATATATATATATATATATATATATATATATATATATATATATAAAAGGCAAAATGGCCGCGCGTGTTTTTGTATGTCCAGCAAAGTCTTTCATCGCGGGGTTTTTCGGGGGGGGGGGGTACTATGTTTTAAAACTTTTTATATACTCCCTAGATTATAATATCTACGATTTGCGAAGGGACGTCGTCTGTAGATTTATTTTGATCGACTTTTATAAAATTCACGTTATTCCATCCTCTTGCGTGTTTGTTCGTGTTTTTCATATAAATAAAGCGAAACTGAATCAAATCAAATCAGCTCGCTGGCCTTCGTTGCCATCACGTCTTGAAGGCAATCAGCATTGATCAATGAGGGGAAAACCCTTCATATTGGACAGTTGCTATTCATTTAAGAGCTCCCCCTTTTTCGGTGGAGCTTTGTTTCACCAACATTGTGGGAGAAACAAATAAATGAAACAGCGGAAAGCTGAACTGGCCTTCAGCCCACGTTCGTTTCTGCACCTGCTAGAAAGTCAACATTTTGATTGACATCGCTAAATTTGAACGCTTTTCACTTCCTATGACCTCGTAGCATAGCGGTAAGATGTCACATTTTCTTTCACGCCTTCGGGTTCGTCACGGGTTCGAACCTTTCTCCCTACTAACACTTTTTTTTCTTTTACACCTCCAAACACCCGGGCAATGCTGGGTACCCCCGCTAGTAACCCATAAAAACCTTTGATGAAGTACTGTTTCCACATTTGGGAGAGGGGAGGGCTGCTCAGAACACCCATTCCTGCTTTGACAGGATGTAAAACCGGCTTTGAAACATAGTAAGTGATGTTCTTTTCTCCTCCTTGCAACCTCTTTCTTACAAAAGAGACGTTGCAATCTATCTCTGCTTTATTATTTCCATGGCAAGTGCTTGACTGAGCACCAATCTGTTTCCCTCTGCAAAACATTCGCAACAAATACTAGCTTAAACGATACCCAAACAAGTAACAAGTGCTTATATACTCAGTCCTGAGCGTGCTGAAACATCCCAGCATTGACAGTAATTTAAAAGCTTGTATGATTGAGCACAATTAATATCTCAACTCGTTATTTTCAAGTGCTTGACTGAGCTTCAATCTCTGGTCTCCCTCCCTTAGCAAAACATTCACAGCAAACACTTGTATAGCTACAACCACTGTCAACAATTTTACCCACTCTCTGCCTGTGCCTAAATCTAAATGCAAACTTCATGAATAAAGTTTCTTTCCTAGAACTGCCCATATGTCCAGTTGACTACAACATGGTTGTCTTCAAGTCTAATGTAAACAAGTTCTTGTTAGGCTGTCCTATTAAATAATCAAATTCTACCCAATTTCCACCACTAACGATCACAACGCTATTGTCTCACTGACCATCTAACACTCATTAACCGTTTATCCTCAAGTGGCTTTAATCTAAACAGTATAGAAAGACATAGAAGAGCAGACTTTGATAGTATAGTCACAGTGAAAGAATGGATGATAGTTCTTGAGTTTATACATATAGAACAGTTGAGGTAGCATGTTCAGTTGACAAAGAAAGGTCAAAGGAAACACTGGAGGACATGATAAAAACGTTCCGGCCTTGTGCCAAATATTGCTGATGTGGGCAACAATTTAAAGAACTACCCCATTATACTGCAAAAATATTGTAACATTGGACAGGTGCTTGGCTACTGTGTTCTCTTCTCTGTAAATTTTTGCCACCGTTTCCCTATATTGCATTGAAGCACGATTTTTTTTTTTTTTTTTCCAAATAAATTGAATTGGAAAAAAAGAAAATTAATTTTTCTAATACATATTGATGGATAAATATTCAGAGAATTTTTGCATTCATTGATATAAAATGCCCCATTTTAACAGCAAAAGCAAGAAAAAGCTCTGAGAGAAGAAAAACCTTCAAATAGAATTGGTTAACCATTGTGCTGACAACAAAAACAGGAAAAAAAATTTCCTTATTGTCTGAATTTTCTGGATCAAGTCACGTATTGTTCAGAGAGGGGAAAAAAAATATGTCAAACAACCAACAATATGATTTTTCTTTTTCCGAACTCAGTGTGAATCCATTTAAATTTGAACACTGCATCCATTGTATCTTGGGTTTTATTTGTACATGCCGGGATTATAGTGCTCTCTTTGGAAACATGTATTATGCGTTGTCACGTGCGTCATGATTCGTGATTTTTTTTTTTTTTTTTTTTTTTTTTTTTTTACAAAGGCATCACCACATTATCAAGGCCCAGAGGCCACTCAAGGATAAGGGTTAAAGAGTGTACAGTAGAAGTTGGTCAATATAGTAATCATTAGTAATGAAAATTTGGTAAATTTAATAACTTATATGGAACGGCTCATCAAGAACTTATTTACTTTAGACTTGAACAAAACCATATTGTAGTCAGCCGGAAAGCAGGAAAACGGAAGACAATTCCACAGGCGTGCAGTTCTAAGAAAGAAGCTTTGTTCATGGAATCTACGTTTAGGTTTAGGCACAGATAAAGAGTGGGGGAAATTATTGATAGTGTTTACAGCTAGACGAGTGTTTCTTGTGAAAGTTTGGCGAGGGGGGACCATAGATTGAAGCTCAGTTGAACACTTTCCATGAAAATAACGATACATCAGAGACAAACTCGCAACATCTCTTCTGTGAGATAGAGGTTGCAAGGAGGAGAAAAGGACATCTCCTACGAGGCTACGAAGTCTATTTTGAACTCTATCAAGGCAGGCCAAGTTCTTTCTAGCAGCTCCTGCCCAGATGTGGCAACAGTATTCCATCCTTGGACGTACCTGGCTCTTATATAGATAGAGAATAGCATCAGCAGTGAGATATCTACTGGATCGATAGAAAGATCCCACCATTTTTCCAGCGGCCTTGGCAACAGATTTGATATACGTGTTCCATTTAAGATCAGGAGTAATGGTCAAGCCCAGAAGCTTGTCAAAACTTGAGGCCTCCTGAAGACGAGAGCCATTCATTTCAATTGATGACAAATGTGGATTAGAATGTTGATGATGTAAAGAGAGAAGCTTGGTTTTAGATGCATTAAAAGTAACCAGCCACTCCTTTCCCCATTGTACTACGTGCTCAAGATCAGAGGAGAGAGAATTGGAGAGAACTTGCTCGTTTACTGTCTTAGATGTGGTACCATAAATGGTAGTGTCGTCAGCATAAATGTCTACAAATGATGTAAGGATATGATTTGGAAGATCATTAATGTAGATCAGGAAAAGAGTTGGGCCCAGGATGGATCCCTGAGGGACACCGGCATTAATATTGTGAGCTTCTGATTTTTGCCCCTCAACTACTACTCTTATGAACCTATCAGAAAGAAATGATTTAATAATTGAGAAGACTTTTCCAGCTATACCATAGCTAGCGATCTTATGAAGTAAACCTTTATGCCATACCCTATCAAAGGCTTTAGATATGTCAAGAGCAATTGCCCTAGAAAGATTGCCACCGTCGAGAGATTTGCTAATCCTATGCGATATAACTGTAAGGACATCTGCTGTAGATCTAGCAGAACGGAAACCATATTGAGTGTCACTAAGAAGGTTATTTTTGTTGAGATGTTTGATTACTTCTGTATTTAATACAGATTCTAGCAACTTACTCATGACGCACAGGAGACTTATTGGCCTGTACTGAGAGGGGGATGAGCGATCACCTGAATTCTTAAATACAGGGCATACTGATGAGATTTTCCAGGGAGATGGGAAACTATTCTCCTTAAGACAACGTTTAAACAGTTTTGTAAGTATGGGCGCTAGTTCAGGTTGAAGTTTTTTGAGTACTATAATTGGAATACCATCAGGGCCAGTTGCTTTACTGGAATCAAGGTTTTTGATTAGCTTGGCAACATCACGTACAGATATACGTATATCACATAGCGTGTTTTCTGATACAAGAGGAAATATTGGGGGTTGGCGGTCTTGGTCGCAAAGGGTAGAATTAGCTGCAAAGTTCTTGACAAAGAGTTTGGCTTTGTCTGATGCTGACGAGATTACCTCAGATCCATTGATAATAGTTGGGATGGAGCACACGCTTCTGTTCAGGATTCTGTTTGCTATTTGCCAAAACTGGTGGGAACCAAGCCGCTGCTCAGCTACTTTGGACTTAACAGATTGAGCATACAACTCTCTTGCGTTCCTTATTACTTTCTTACAATGGTTGCTGGCAGTCCTGAAAACGGCTTTAGTTTCCATACATCTATTACGTTTGAAGCAGTGGAAAAAGTGATTTCTGTGCGCAATGGCAGCAGCACATTCTGGAGAGAACCATGGCTGGCTGTTAGGTTTTTGCTGAAACTTTTTAGAGGGTATGAAATGGTCAATACCTACAATTAACCATTCAGTTAGGTCTAATACTATAGAGGACACATCCTTTTTAAACATGGAATGCAGAGGTAGATCAGATATAAATGTACGGAAGCTATCCCAGTCAGCCTTAGTGTATCGATATACTGTACGATGAAGAGGTACGTCTGGGGACTTATTACATTTCATTTTTATCTTAATTGATACAACAGAGTGGTCGGAAGATCCAAGAGGCGACAGAACAGAAACTGAACATAGTTCAGGGCAAGTTGTGAGAAAAAGGTCTAGTAGGCTCGCATACTGGCCGTCATTATCGGGCACACGGGTAGGTTCCTGAACAATCTGAGTGAGGTCATAGGCAATGGAGAAATCATGACAGAACCTCCCCTCATCATCGGTCTTGTTTGAGTGGGTCAACCATTCGACGTTGTGAACATTGAAGTCTCCACATACGTGAATGTTAGCTGAAGGATAAGTAGAAAGGACTTGGTCAATTTTCTCAGATATGCTTTGAAAGATAGTAACTCCGCTGTTGTGGGGGCGATAGAGAGTAAATATAAATGCAGTAGTGTGAGCTAAAGCAACCCGGAAGCACATATAAGGTAAGTTAGGATCTTCCCTGGAGATGTCCCTCCCACATGGAAAGCTATCTTTAATATAGGCACATATTCCATGCCCATGGCGATCTTGGGGGTCAGATTTAGAAGTTAAGTTAGAGTATCCTGTAATTGCAAACTCATCAAGGGAAATAGCCTGTCCAATGCCAGTTTCACTTAAAAATAAAAGGTCTGGTTTAGTCTCCTGTAATTGGGTTTCAACCTCTGGAAGGTTAGAACGTAGACCCCTGATGTTGGAGAAGGAGACATGGTAGTAGGGGTCTACGTTGGAAGTTGGAGAACCGGGTTTAATCGTGTATTTTTTCTTGAAACTTGTCATGATGAAATTTTGGAATTTGTGGACTAGGTCGACAGATTTACTTAGAGCAGGACAGAGAGGGGAAACTAAGAGAGAAAAAGAAACGAAGAATTTTTTTTTTTTTTTTTTGTACCACATGATAAGGTAAAGCCGTAACAATTACCCACTAGTATGGCATCGAGAGGCCCCACCAGAAGCTACTGCATGGTCCAGATTCCATTCACCAAATGGCAATACAGCAGCCCCAGTACTTTGCACCTGCTGATAGGACAGCCTCCTTAGTGGTTAATCCAAGGTTCGGGTCCCTGACTATCAGGCGGATAACGTCAGCCCAGACAAAACGTTTACCTCCAGCACCCTTACTAGTGACATGGCTACAAGGATAGACATAGAAACAGAAAATTTCCACCAACTCTGCCAACTGTTCGCGCAAAAATACTGCCAACCTAGAAAACAGCTTTTTCTTCTCCCTTTGTCAGAAAAATCACTCATTTAAAAAATGAGGACTGAGGAACAAATAAGATTACTCATTGGAAAGAAAAAGTTGTGTTCTTAGCGTTTGTCTCATCTCTGGTTGTTTCTTTTTAGCATTTGTGGCAGAGTCTAGGCGCATCTCTTTAGCATTTGTGCCATGATCTAGGTGTGCTTCTTTAGTTCCTTTAGCATTCGTGCTGTGGTCTAAGTGCATTTCTTTAGGATTTGTGTTGTGGTCTAGGTGCATCTCTTTAGCATTTGTGCCATGGTCTAGGAGTGTCTATTTAGCATTTGTGGCGTGATCTAATAGCATCTATTTAGCATTTGTGCCATGATCTAGGCGTGCTTCTTGTGCTGTGGTCTAAGTGCGTCTCTTTAGCGACTATGCCATTGTCTGGGCGCATCTCTTTAGCATTTGTGCCGTGGTCTAGGCGCATCGCTTTAGCATTCGTGCCATGATCTTAGTGCATTTCTTTCGCATTTGTGCCATGGTCTAGGAGCATCTCTTTAGCATTTGTGCCATGTTTAGGCTCATGTTTTTTAGTATTCATGCCATGTTTAGATGCATTTAAAAAAAAAATTTTTTAGCAGTGGTGCAGGCACGTCTCTAGCATTAGTGCTATAAAAACATCACTTCAACACCCTTGTATTCTACATTGCTAACAGCCTTCTTATACACTTTCATATTTGTTTATCAGCAATGCTTCAAGCAAACTACCTTTTCCTTTTACATATAAAACATAATGTTTCTGTATATATCTTGAATAATAAAGACCAAAAAAGGGGTAAAATTTGTAAGCCACTAGTAGAGATGAAATGTTATTGCACAGTGAAATAAAATAATTTTTAAAAAGCAATCTTTGCACATCTTATTTTTTATGAATAATTAAGCAGACATCTTTTTTAGATAGGGAAACCTTTTCAGTATTAAAGGTGGTGCTTTAATGACATCTCTTCATATATTGCAAACGCTTTGAAAAAGAAATTAAATTCGATGACAGCTATTCTTCTAAAGAACAGAATTACACATGCTATTTTTCCCGATTCCCATACAATTGCCGATTCCGTACTAAATTCCTGATTCTGATACAATCAGCGATTCCAATTCTTATAAATATCTAAATATTTAACGATAAATTTGGCATCCCCCCCCCCGATTACCTTAAACACAGTTGTTAAATATGTAGAGATTTTCTCAAACGTCAAAAAATACAATTGTGGGTTGATCTATTTTACTGATAGCTTAAGATCAATAAATATTTAATGCTTTAATCATTGCTACCAGCAGTGGAAGATTTTGTCTTAAACAAAATCAAATAATAGAGATAATTAAAGGATTTTGAATTGGCAAGCAAGACTGGATTTCCGGATGTTATCCATTTTGTTATAAACAGTCCATGCCATGCCCTTTCTAATGTTAAAGTCTTTCTCAGAGTTCCTGATGTGTGATCCTAGATACTTGTAGTCTTCAACACATTTGGGTATGTTATTTGTGAGGGTTTTAATTTCGTGATTGTTGCGAATGTTAATTGGCATACTGTGATAGACATAGAAAGGGCCTACCTCAGAAACGGGTGAGAATTCCTCGGCAACAGGCTGAAAAACAGAAAAAAGAAAAAAAAAAGTCAAGATGGCGGCTGTTGTCTTTTAAAGCCTCCGGTCACGCGTAGATCTCGAGCAATCTCGTGTGGTATATGTAAATTAGGTGTGCCCGAAACATTATAAAAGGCGAGTCGCTGGGAGGACTGGGAGAAGCGTTTAAGACATGCGAATAGAGAACGTCAACGTGTATCTCGTGTTGTGAACAACGAACTCTACTCGACTCAACTTGGGACTAGCGAACCTCTGCTTGACGTTTTAACCAAAAAGTTTTGTTGCTTTGCGTTAGACAAAGACTTCTGATACACATACATTCAGTCTTGGTAGCATTCAGGTGAAGCTCTGTACAGTTTGCTGCTGATTCAAGAGAAGATGGGAGTGCTTGGGCGCTAATGAGTTTGTCAGACAACAGCGCAATGTCATCAACAAAATCAGCATCAGTGATGTAAAGTGCGGGATTACCTGAGCTTCTTCTAGGTTGATACATCAGTCCATTTTCATTGATTGTATCCATAGAAACGTGCATGATGTAGTCTATTACAATGATGAAAAGGAAAGGTGCAAGTGTATCACCTTGAAGAATACCAGCCAGAATGTTGAAAGGTTCTGTTTCACCATCTGGGGTCAGGACAGTGGCCTGTGTGTTGGCATACAATACTTTCGTTGCTTCAATGATTTCTACTGGTATACCATAGACTTCAGGAATTTTGAACATAGTCTCACGGTTGACTGAGATTAGATAAAGATAGATATAGAGAGACATGTCCAGAGATAGGCTTATTTGGAAGTCAGTTTTTAAAAACCGTCCAACACATGCCTGTGCTGAAGATGATGATTATCCTTCCTCACTCGATCACATTTTGATGGTGTTAATGAATTGAATTTCTGAAAAAGTTAAAATCAATAAAAATCTTGTTTTTTTTTTTTTTTCTCTCCTGACAAATTTAATTTGTATAATTTGATTTCTTTAACCATTTCTCTTTGTAAATCACGAGTTCTTGTGTGATGCCCACGTGGTTTCCCGCTCGACAATATCGCCGACCCGAATGCTGCTTCTTTTCTTCTTATTCTGGCGTGTCCTCATCTTCCACACATCGACAATTGCTGAAGATGGGGGGGGGGCGTCACAAATATCTATATATCTATAAAAGTGAACGTGTCTGTCTGTCTGTCTACATTTCCCTACGCAATAACTCTGTCAATTTTTAGTCTATAGACTCGAAATTTGAAATACCGGGTACTGAGATTTGGGAAAATCGATGTGACGGGTGTCAGCCAGAAATTTGGCTGTTAAGGGGTCAAATTTCAACGATTTGACCTTTAAGAACTCTACCAAACTCCTCCGACAATTTTGGGTCTACACCCTTGAAATTTTAGATATAGGTTCCGTGGACATGGATCTAACATAATAACTTGATTTGAGGCCAAAACAATAAATTTTCAGGGGTCATAATAGGGGTCAAAGTTTAAAAAATTACCCCCTTTTTTTTTTTTGCTCAGCATACACCTCTAAACACCCGGGCAACGCCGGGCACCCATGCTAGTATATATATATATATATATATATATATATAAACCCCACAAAACTCTGATACATTCTCTTGCACTTTAAGTGTATGTGTGACACCATTGGCCTTCTACACACTAAGACCCATTTTTACGTCTTCTGCTGAGTCCATGTTTGTCAGTTGATGTCAGCTCATGTCGATTTGCTTCGAGCCACAAACTGCCTTTGCAACTGTCATCGACTGTCACTGTCGTCAACCATTGCAAACTCAAGACTATCTGCAAACTGTTCCAACCATTGTAAAGTATTCCAAAACATATTGACCAATCGTTTGTTTGATCATTTTGTCCCAAATCACTGCCACACCTTTCTCAACAATCCCATTTTTGCTTTCTTTTGTGTGCCCTGGTGAACAACTTTTTATCCATTGTTTTGCTGATAAACTCATTTCTGCTTTCTTTTGGCATATTTCTTTTTCTCTTTCTTCCCTAATTCCTAACACTTGAGGGGGGGGGATCTATAACAGGGTTTCCCAAACTTCAGGAAACCATGGAGCCTCTAAGCAGGGCAAAGGTTTTTCACAGAGCACTGACAAGATATTTTCTAAAATAAATATGAAAAACATTCATTTCAAATTTTAACTTATACTTGTTCATTAGTTGTCCCTGTTTGTGGTTTTACTATATTTTCGTGTTGACAAGCATCTTTTTTGTTTTTGATTAATCAAAAATTGTTGCATTTATTTTTTTTTCTTTATGAACCATCCTGAAACTCTTTGCACCGATGGTTATGTATCATTTCTGTTTCCATTAAAAAAAGATAAATAATTAAATGGCTTCAGCCATTTTCTTTTTTTTTTTTTTTTTTTTGTTTTTTTTTTACATAGCAGTTACCACTTATCAAGGCCTAGAGGCCGCTAGAGGATAAGGATTAAAGAGTGTACAGTAGTCAATGGGACAAGTACAACGTGTTCATTCAGGGCACATTCCATTAAAATATTTATAAAACAGGTACAGAGATGCAACGTTGAGGCGACACGACAGGGTTGGAGCTTAATATCATGGGGTTTGCCTTTATTTATGGATAGGGAGATTTTTAAAGGCGACGAACTTAAAATTAACAACTATTTTCTTTTATCGAAGATTTGGCAATTATCGTTTTTTTTTTTTAGTCCAACTTGGTTTGGCAATTCATACAGTGACTGACACCCAAGCAGCATTGCAAATGATACGATCCATATACTGAGAAAACCTTTGATGAATGAATAATTTCACAAAGTGGACCTGTCAGTTGGCCATTTTGTTCATGTGATTTAAGCCCATTAGATTATTTGGAGCAGGGGGATATGTGGTGTCCCATGTCTACACTGGTAAACGAGACACAATAGACCGCTTCCGAGATAATATTCGGTGCATTATTACCCGAAATACAGCCTAATTGTATACTTACAGTTTATGAAAATTGGACCTCTAGATTTTAATGTATACTTGAGTTATGGGGAAATATACCAAGAATTTTACTTAAAATATAAATACCAAAAATTCATCTTTGAAATAAACTACTTATTTGTAAAATAAAAATATTTTTATGTGACTTATTTTAACTTAAAGTTTACCGTAATTTAAAAAACTTGTATATATGCACACACACACACACACACACACACATATATATATATATAT